>NW_019174550.1:1483123-1533271 GCF_002260705.1 Seriola dumerili | reverse complement strand
GTGTGTGTGTTGTGGTGGTGTTGATGTGTGTGTTGTAGTCGTGGTCTGCCTGTGTGTGTGTGTGGTGTGTGTGTGTGTGTGTGTGTGTGTGTGGTGTGTGTGTGTGTGTGTGTGTGTGTGTGTGTGTGTGTGTCTGCGCTGTGTGTGTGGTGGTGTGTTGTGTGTCTAAAAGTTCATGATGGTGAGAGAGGAGGTTGAGACATGTCAGGGATGGAAAGTCCACACTCTCTCCTTGGGGCTGTCAGCCTGTTACCAGGTGTCACTTCAACTACCTCTCGCCCACCTGCTTTCCAGCCTCCGCCAGGACCGCCGCCACACACACCATACACACACAAAAGCTGCTGATGAGAGTTAGATAGAGCAAAAGGAAAGCTACGCTTAGAAAGGAAGTAATAAGAGATGGAGAGATAGAGAGGAAAATGATCATAAATTTGACAGGTACGGTACCATAATTTCTCTCAATAAAGCCTTTCAGTTTA
This sequence comes from Seriola dumerili, assembly GCF_002260705.1. NCBI lineage: Eukaryota > Metazoa > Chordata > Actinopteri > Carangiformes > Carangidae > Seriola > Seriola dumerili. The sequence goes on along the minus strand of NW_019174550.1, from coordinate 1,532,792 downwards.
GATAATGGACTAAATTGCATAGCATGACTTCATTCATACAAAAATACAGTCATGCCACTGTATAGCTCTGTTTCCCTCTATCACAGAAGTACTCATCTCTCTCACAGATGAAATTCATACATTTCAACTTAAGATGCTGTAAATCCGACTCAGCATTTCCTGCAGATGTTTCACAATAAAAGCCCACAGTAAAAGGAAAGGATAATGTTCTCTGAAGCTGCTGAAAGGATTGTAATTTGAAACAGATGGAGGAAGTATTGAATTTGCATTAACAGCAAAACACTGCAACAATAAATTACATAGCAAATGGGGCAGCATCCAACATCAGGGAGGCTTCTTACATAAACATGATGAGATTTACAGGAATTAGGAGTAAAGCCCTGTCTGTAATATAGCCTGTGTGTCTCTTCTGTAGAGGTAAATAAAGGTCTCGGTCTAACAGGCAGGTACTAGGCTACTACAGTTCTGTCAATGTGCCACTTACCATTGCAGAATCTTCTCTTATCCCAGTTTGAATCTGCTCACAGATAAGAAAGGAGAAGTCGAGTTTACATAAACAGCATCAGCCAGCCAAATCCAATAGATGTTGAGTTTTGGTTCCACAACAATCTAAAAATACTTATTTTGCATGAGAAAGGTTGACAAGCGAGACCAGGCTTTACCACACTTGTGTTTTGTTTAGGTACGAAGAACAAGAGAGGGGGCAGAGGTGGAGAGATTGCGCAGTAGTGGATGGAGGAAGAGAGGTTGAGAGGAAGGGTTCAATATCAAGAAATGATTCACATTTGGAAGCGATAACAGAATAATTGAATTGATAACGGCTATGCCAGAATTGACAGGCATCAATAGCTTCTGAAATGCTCCACTGCTGCTATCGCAACTGCTCATTTAGATACTTCTTTGGCAGGGAGACATCCTAGAACAAATCAATCAAATGCAAAATATTAATATTGTAGGGACCTTATTGTAATGCACTTATTACAATAAGGTCCTCTAATCAGCAGTATACCTTGCTATAACACAATAAATGATATTATTGATTTTTTTTGTTTTTTTTTTGTCTTATTGCCAACTGATATAGATGTTAAATCAACTTGGAGAAGTCACAGAGAGAAAGGGTAATTAAAAAAAGTAAGAACAGAGCTTTTAAGAGGGTGTCCTCACTCTCTTCAACTTTTTTATGGAGGCTAGCATCTGCTCTCTCTTCTTCTCTTCTCTTCTCTCTCTCTGTCTCTCACTCTCCCTCATTCGTCTCTCTCTCGCTCTCTCCTCATTGTCTCTCTCTAACAATCTCTCAAGGTTTCTGTGACTGCCTCTCTTCACGCTCCTCTCTCCTAAATCTGTATCCTTGTTAACACAAGGGGTTTTTGCGTAGGATGGAGAGAGATTCCGTCGTCAGTTTTCCCGTCTCTCCCTCCTCCTCCTCGTCCTTCTTCTCCCAAACTGACCTCACAAACAAGTAAACCTACACAACAGAACAATTTCCCTACATCCTTCCTCTGGTTGTTCTGTCACAAAAAGAGAGGGACAGAAATAGACAATAAGGGAAATAGTGAGAGAAAAGAGAGAGCCACCTCTCACGCTATTTGCAGAGTTGTACAGCTTCTGATGCTGACAGCCCTTTATCATTAGCTTCATTCTCCTGTCTTGCCAAAGGACCATTTTATATTCTGAGCCAGGCTCCATGTGGGGGGACTAAATCAATTCCAATTATTGCACCTCTCAATAATTGATGGCTATGTCTGGGCGGAGGAGAATGATTAATGATGATACTATGGACAATATGAGTAAGACACACACTGAGACACTGTATCGCTGCATGGCCGACAGACACACCACTGAAAGATAATACTGTTGGTGCTGGTCTGTAGTAACTGGGCTTGGTGATTACTTGGAGGGATAGAGACATCAGCCGCTATTTTTGTGCTGGGGACTATAGACTTCACAGTGTGTGTATGTGAAGGTATAAAATATAACAAGCAGGTAAGCCAAGGGCTGGAAATCACTCGGTTAGCTCACAATACATGCTATCAAGATATGGTGTGTAACCTACAATAACGTAGCCAACATAATACAGTGATTCCCTGGTACACACTATGCTATAATACATCGATCGGAGACCCTCACGTGCACCTGAACAGGAGTAAACCATAGCCTACCTCCACAGTTGCCCTAAAATATTTCACAGACAGGAATTCAGTCTTATAACATTTGTAGAGAGGCATTAGTTGATGAAATGATTAGAAGTTGTTTCTAACGAATTAAGATTATCACTTAATGCTGAAGTTCGTTTATCAAACAAAAATTCCAACAGCATCTCAGTTGTGACGATTTGCTTGCAGTGTCAGTATTCTAATATGCTCTCAGTGGTTATGTGCAACACGCTAACGTTTTTGCTTATAGCCACTAAACACCAAGTACAGCTGTAGTTGATGGGGTTGTATCACTTGTGTGCAGGTATTTAAAGGATCCAGTGTGTAGGACTTAGGGGCTCTATTAGCAAATAGACATAATAATGTTTTCATTAGCGGTGAATCATCTGAAACTAAGCGCATCCTGTTTTCATTAGCTTAGAATGAGCCTTTCATATCTACATATCTGTCACCACTAGATGCCTACTAATCCTACACACCGTCCTCTAAACTTGACATCCTAGTGTAGATGGACATTAACTGGATCACAAAAGATATTTTAATGTTTGTGCCAAATTTCACAGCAATCAATCCGATAGTCGTTAAGGCAGTCTGGGCGACCAGTCACAGGTTTGTGCTTTCTCCATGTTTCACATTCAAGTCTACAAGAGCTTAAGCCATCTCACTTCTAGAAATATCCAAGCCTTGTTGTTTGAAACACCAAAAGGATCATTTAAACAACACTTACTGCTGTTCCTGAAGTGCATTTCCAAATCCTCAGACTCTTCTTCACCATCTGATGAAAAACTGTCCTGTCTGTACACATAGAACAGATTTTAAATGTTTTCCCAATTCGCAAACTCTTCGCCTTGGGTAATATCTTTTTTCAGCTAAATGAATACAGCTCGCCTCTCCAAAAACAAATTGTAAAATATTGGAGGCGCAACCTTGGGCTAAAATCTGGCTCAAGAAAGTGAGGGGCCGAATGGACCAACTGACATTGTCCATCCACCTCAGATCCTGCTCACTACATGGCGTATCCTACAACTTATATGTATTCACAGTGATATCGAATCTTTCAGTTTCGCAAACTTAAGGTGACTTCAAGTGCAGAGAATAGGCGTCTAAATATTCAAAAAATATGTAGTCGGAAAACTCATGTCATTGACTTGTACAAATAGTTCAAAAGTCAAGCCAGTTGCGCACGAGGCTTAAAATCACACCAGATCAAGTCTCCAGGGTAATAACATCTTGAGTTAAGAGAACAACACACCAGAAGGCAGCGGACCACATAACCATAAGGATTATGAGTGTGAGTCTGGCGAAACTTAAGTTTCCAATCTATTCTCTAAAAATTCTTTCTATTCCTGGCTACTATACACTGAGATCCCAGTTGCTGATAACCTGCGCGCGTTGTTCAGTAGCAAAAGTACAGAGAATGAACAGAACTATCTAAGTTTAACGATTTTAACATGCCAACTCCTAGACCAAGAAGCCCCGAATAAAACCACAAAATGAAGTTCAAAATAGCATCCAACATTAAATGCAATTTTCAAGCACCAATTTACACTCAGTCTTATAATGGGTTTCAGTTGATGAAATTTACAGGTATATTTTTCATCAGCTTGTGTCTCTGGTCGGTCCGTTGTGGTTTTGAAGTCGTGGAAAGAATTCCAGACTATCAATGACATTTAGAAACAGAAGGAATATCAGCCCGCCTCTGTATTTCTTTTGAAACTTCGTGACTTGCAGTGAAAGCAACCAGTACAAGAGCTAATTTCACACAAAGAAAACTATGCTACCTTACAGTAAAACCATGGCCAACCGTAATGCTAACAAATTGTGGTCCTTTGTTTTTGGTCCGTTCTTCTGCAGAACAAGAGCCAGTGTGGTGCACAGCAGAGAGAGAGCAAACTTAATGTGACGCAGGTGTTGATTGATAAAGTTACGTCATGGGTCCCACTTGGTTATACACCAATGGCATACTGTAAATGCGTGTGCTGTGGGCGGAGATCAGGAAGAATTGGGAAACAGAGAATTGGTGGGAGACATGTGTAGCTCCCACATTCACATTGCGAGAGAATTATTACGCAGTGAGTCGCCTGTTACCATTTAATTTGTGCACTGGTTTAGCTTCAATACCTTGGCTGTCTGTAATTAGCTGCATTAAATTGCATTGCCTCAGCTTTTGTCTATAATAAGAGAAAGGCAGTCCTGTGCACAAACCAAATATCACCTGCAATTACACCCCACCAGTCTCAGCCATTTATCTCTGACTTCTCCCAGACCAACGTGCAAACACACAGAACATCCATACAGATGCATCTAAATAACGACTTGTGCTCATACATTTGGGCAAAAATGTTATAAACCACTTGCTTACAAATCTTAAGATCTTTTGACAAAGAGCTACTGTCACGCCCATACAGCCCAAATGGCTGTTTTGTGTTGTCAGTCATTTTATTCCCAAAACATGTCACTAGCCGCTCTGACAAAGAGTTCCATCTTTTCATTATTTTGCCGCACAACAAAGCCCAAAATTCCATGTGTGCTTTCTATCTTACTCATAATCTTCCTCCACAGCACTCAGGCTGCACTCTGGGGAGTCATCTCAAAACAGTAAGCGCAGCCCCGTGTGTGTGTGTCTGTGTTTGCTCGTGCATGCACACACGCACACACACCGTTACACACGATGCTCCCTGAAGCCTCCTTCCTGTGCACTGATAGCTGGGATAGTAGCCATTGTGAGAAGCAATGTTCCCCATCTCTGTGTTTGTGCTGTTATACATTAGCAGCTCTGATTTTATCCCTCTCTCTTTTCTTCACTTTCTCTACCTCTCTGCTTTATATCGCTCTATTTCTTCCTCTAATCGCTGTCCTATCCATCTAACTCCGCTCTGTTCCTCCTTCCTTGGTGCTCTGTTGTGATTTTAGTGCTTACAGTGTTAGCTCTCCAATGTGCTCCAGAAACCAGGGAAATTATAACTCTAACCCAAGCTGAGTCTCTCTCCAAATTAATGCCATTGATTTGTGTATTTATTATATCTTCAGTGGACCTTGTTCACCAGCATCACCAGATCCTAATGCTCAGTGCAGCTCAATACTGCCATCCAGTGATGGTTTTAATCCACTGATGCATAACAAGAGAGTCAGGGCAATTTTTTATTTATTTTTTTGCTGTGTATGTAATAAGTGCCTGTTTATGTGACACACAGTGGCGTCGTACGGTTGTCTCTATGTATACCTGTTTTATAGGAGGCTATAGCACAGGGCATATAATGATAACTGCTCTGAGGCTCATAGCTCAATTACAGTCATACTCTGTTGAAAGCAACAGAGGAAAAGTGAGAGTTTGTACATTTGTGTGGAACCTCAAGGTGACTGAGTTAAGGGTCTGTGTCTCCCTGTGTGTCTCTCTGTCTCTCTCCTCCCTTCATCTCTCTCTCTCCTCTCTCTCTCTCTCTGTGGTGGTTTCCATTACCCTGGGCAGAGCAGTGTGGAGCAGAGTGGCGGCCCGCGGCTGCTTTGAATGCAGGAATGCCCTGGCCATCTGCTGCACATTAGAATTAGACTCCAGGCCCCAATTCAGATTAGCAGCCCAAGCCAGTGCCACTGATTGGGCAGAGGGGGGAAGGTTACAGTCCAACCACTGGCCACAGTAAACTCATTGCAAGCAACGTGGGGAGGGAAAGAGGCAGGAGGCATTTTGGAGCTAAGAGTTTGAGAAAGGGAGAAATGAGCAAAACCACAACAAATCAAACGTTTCAAATGAATTCTTCTGAGATTAATCATGGGTGAAAAATATCTGAAAAGTAAATAGAAACAATGAGAAAATGAAAAATGAGTGACTGCTGGTGGATATGCCTGTGGTCATGCCACATGTTTGTTCAGCAATTTATCACCGCGTGGCTAAACTCACAGACCTGATGATTAAAAAAAATAAAAAATAGACCCAAATTGTCAACGAGTTGGAAGTACATTGTCTTTTGCTCTTGAAAATCATGCCAACACAGACTTCAACAACAACAACTGTGTGCTGACAGAAGAAACAAAGAGCCTCCCAAAACAAACCTTCTGCCAACTTTGGAGCAAAACAAGAGAAATAGACAAAGCTGATTGAATAAAGGGAAAAAAAAGCCTACAGATAAGCATCTTGTTCGCTTTCATATATTTAGACTCGAGACAGATGGAAACAAACCTGTCACCATACAAAGCAGAACTTGAGTGTTAGAGTACTTTCCCCTTTGATGAGCAAATTAAACATCTGAAATGACCGGAAATACAAAATCCTTTGCAAGTGGTGTTGTCTGTTCCCCTCATGGAAACTGTGCAGTATTCTGCCACCTGCTTCTGCATGTACTCTATATGCATGCTATTTTTTGTTGAATTTGTGTGTGAGCCTTATAATATACTGTGTTTGTGTGTGTGTGTGTGTGTGTGTGTGTGTTGTGTGTGTGTGTGTGTCTAAAAGTTCATGATGGTGAGGAGAGGAGGTTGAGACATGTCAGGGATGAAAGTGCCACATCTCTCCTTGGGGCTGTCAGCCTGTTACCAGGTGTCACTTCAACTCCTCTCGCCCACCTGCTTTCCAGCCTCCGCCAGACCGCCGCCACACACACATACACACACAAAAGCTGCTGATGAGAGTTAGATGAGCATAAAGGAAAAGCTACGCTAGAAAGGAAAGTAAGAGATGGAGAGATAGAGAGGAAAATGATCATAAATTGACAGGTACGGTACCATAATTTCTTCAATAAAAGCCTTTCAGTTAGATAATGGCTAAATTGCATAGCATGACTTCATCAATACAAAAATACAGTCATGCCACTGTATAGCTCTGTTTCCCTCTATCACAGAAGTACTCATCTCTCTCACAGATGAATTTCATACATTCTCATACTTAAGATGCTGTAAATCCGACTCAGCATTTCCTGCAGATGTTTCACAATAAAAGCCCACCAGTAAAAGGAAAGGATAATGTTCTCTGAGCTGCTGAAAGGATTGTAATTTGAAACAGATGGAGGAAGTATTGAATTTGCATTAACAGCAAAACACTGCAACAATAAATTAACATAGCAAATGGGGGCAGCACCAACATCAGGGAGGCTTCTTACATAAACATGATGAGATTTACAGGAATTAGGAGTAAAGCCCTGTCTGTAATAATAGCCTGTGTGTCTCTTCTGTAGAGGTAAATAAAGGTCTCAGTCTCAACAGGCAGGTACTAGGCTACTACAGTTCTGTCAATGTGCCACTTACCATTGCAGAATCTTCTCTTATCCCAGTTTGAATCTGCTCACAGATAAGAAAGGAGAAGTCGAGTTTACATAAACAGCATCAGCCAGCCAAACTCCAAATAGATGTTGAGGTTTTTGGTTCCACAACAATCTAAAAATACTTATTTTGCATGGAAAGGTTGACAAGCGAGACCAGGCTTTACCACACTTGTGTTTTGTTTAGGTAATCGAAGAACAGAGAGGGGGGCAGAGGGTGGCAGAGATTAGGCAGTAGTGGATGAGAGGAGAGAGAGGTTGAGAGGGAAGGGTTCAATATCAAGAATGAGTTCACATTTGGAAGCGATAACAGAATAATTGGAATTGATAACGGTATGCCAGAATTGACAGGCATCAATAGCTTCTGAAATGCTCCACTGCTGCTATCGCACTGCTCATTTAGATACTTTTTGGCAGGGAGACATCCTTACTTTGCTCTAAACAAATCAATCAAATGCAAAATATTAATATTGTAGGGACCTTATTGTAATGCACTTATTACAATAAGGTCCTTAATCAGCAGTATACTTGCTATAACACAATAAATGTATTATTGATTTTTATTTGTTTTTTTTTTTGTCTTATTGCCAACTGATATAGAGTTAAATCAACTGGAGAAGTCACAGAGAGAAAGGGTAATTAAAAAAGTAAGAACAGAGCTTTAAGAGGGTGTCTCAACTCTCTTCAACTTTTTATGGAGGCTTAGCAGTCTGCTCTCTCTCTCTCTCTTTCTCTCTCTCTGTCTCTCACTCTCCCTCATTGTCTCTCTCTCGCTCTCTCTCTCATTGTCTCTCTCTAACAATCTCTCAAGGTTTCTGTGACTGCCTCTCTCACGCTCTCTCTCCTAAATCTGTATCCTTGTTAACACAAGGGGTTTTTGCGTAGGATGGGAGAGATTCCGTCCGTCAGGTTTTCCCGTCTCTCCTCCTCCTCCTCGTCCTTCTCTCCCAAACTGACTCACAAACAAGTAAACGTACACAACAGGAACAATTTCCCTACATCCTTCCCTCCTGGTTGTTCTGTCAACAAAAAGAGAGGGACAGAAATAGACAATAAGGGAAATAGTGAGAGAAAGAGAGAGCCACCTCTCACAGCTATTTGCAGAGTTGTACAGCTTCTGATGCTGACAGCCCTTTATCATTAGCTTTCATTCTCCTGTCTTGCCAAAGGACCATTTTATATTCTGAGCCAGGCTCCATGTGGGGGGGACTAAATCAATTCCAAATTATTGCACCTCTCAATAACTGATGGCTATGTCTGGGCGGAGGAGAAATGATTAATGATGATACTATGGACAATATGAGTAAGACACACACTGAGACATTATCGCTGCATGCCGACAGACACACACACTGAAGATATAACTGTGTGTGCGTCTGTAGTAACTGGTGGTGATTACTTGGAGGGATAGAGACATCACCGCTATTTTTTGTGCTGGGGACTATAGACTTCACAGTGTGTGTATGTGAAGGTATAAAATAGAACAAGCAGGTAAGCAAGGGCGGAAATCACTGGTTAGCTCACAATACAATGCTATCAAGATATGGTGTGTAACCTACAATAACGTAGCCAACATAATACAGGTGATTCCCTGGTACACACTATGCTATAATACATCGATCGGAGACCCATCACGTGCACCTGAAGAGTAAACCATAGCCTACCTCCACAGTTGCCCTAAAATATTTCACAGACAGGAATCAGTCTTATAACATTTTGTAGAGAAGGCATTAGTTGATGAAATGATTAAGAAAGTTGTTTCTAACGAATTAAGATTAATCACTTAATGCTGAAGTTGTTTATCAAACAAAAATTCCAAACAGCATCTCAGTTGTGACGATTTGCTGCAGTGTCAGTATTCTAATATGCTCTCAGTGGTTATGTGCTAACACGCTAACGTTTTGCTTATTAGCACTAAACACCAAGTACAGCTGTAGTTGATGGGGGTGTTATCACTTGTGCAGGTATTTAAAGGATCAGTGTGTAGGACTTAGGGGGATCTATTAGCAAATAGACATAATAATGTTTTCATTAGCGTGTAATCATCTGAAACTAAGCATCCTGTTTTCATTAGCTTAGAATGAGCCTTTCATATCTACATATCTGCTCACCACTAGATGCCACTAAATCCTACACACCGGTCCTCTAACTTGATCCTAGTGTTAGATGGACATTAACTGGATCACAAAAGATATTTTAATGTTTGTGCCAAATTTCACAGCAATCAATCCGATAGTCGTTAAGGCAGTCTGGGCCAGTCACAGTTTGTGCTTCTCATGTATTCACATTCAAGTCACAGAGCTAAGCATCCACTTCTAGATATCCAGCTTTGTTTGAAACACCCAAAAGATCATTTAACAACACTTACTGCTGTTCTGAAGGCATTTCCAAAATCCTCAGACTCTTCTTACCATCTGGATGAAAAACTGTCCTGTCTGGTACACAATAGAAAAGATTTTTAAAATGTTTTCCAATTTGCAACTCTTGCTTGGGTAATTATTTTTCAGCTAAATGAACGCTCGCCTCTCTCAAACAAATGTAAATACTTGAGAGGCGCAACCTGGGCTAAGTCTGGTCCAAAGTGAGGGGCCGAATGGACCAACTGACATTGTCATCCCTCGTAGACCTGTCACTAGCATGGCGTATCCTACAACCTTATTATGTTATTCACAGTGATATCGAATTCTTTCAGTTTCGCAAACGTTAAGGTGACTTCAAAGTGCAGAGAATAGGTCTTCTAAATATTCAAAAATATGTAGTCGGAAAACTCATCGTCATTGACTTGTACAATAGTCAAAAGTCAACAGTTGCACGAGGCTTAAGTCACACCAGATCAGTTCCAGGGTTAAAACATCTGAGTTAAAGGAACAACACACCAGAGGCAGCGGACACATAACCATAAAGGATTATGAGTGTGACGTGGGAAACTTAAGTTTCCAACTATATCTCTAAGAAATTCTTTCTATTCTAACTGGCTACTAACACTGAGATCCCAGTGCTGATACATGCGCCGTGTTAGTAGCAAAAGACAGAGAATGAAAGAACTATCTAAGTTTTAACAATTTTAACAATGACCAAACTCCAGACCAAAGACCAGGATAAAACACAAAATGAAGTTCAAAATTAAGCATCCAACATTAAAATGCAATTTTCAAGCACCAATTTACACTCAGTCTTATAATGGGTTTCAGTTGATGGAAATTTACAGGTATATTTTTCATCAGCTTTGTGTCTCTGGTCGGGTCCGTTGTGTTTGAAGTCGTGAAAGAATTCCAGATAATCAATGACATTTAGAAACAGAAGGAAATCAGCCGCCTCCTATTTCTTTTGAAACTTCGTGACTTGCAGTGAAAGCTAACCAGTTACAAGAGCTAATTTGCACACAAAGAAAACTATGCTACCTTACAGTAAAACCATGGCCAACCGTAATGCAACAAATTGTGGTCCTTTGTTTTTGGTCCGTTCTTCTGCAGAACAAGGAGCCAGTGTGGTGGCACAGCAGAGAGAGAGCAAACTTAATGTGACCGCAGGTGTTGATTGATAAAGTTACGTCATGGGTCCCTTGGTTATACACCAATGGCATACTGTAAATGCTGTGTCTGTGGGCGGAGATCAGGAAGAATTGGGAAACAGAGAATGTGGGAGACATGTGTAGCTCCCACATTCACATTGCGAGAGAATATACTGCAGTGAGTCGCTGTTCCAATTATTTGTGCACTGGTTTTAGCTTCAAACCTTGGCTGTCTGTAATTAGCTGCATTGAAATTGCATTGCCTCAGCTTGTCTATAATAAGAGAAAGGCAGTCCTGTGCACAAACCAAATCACCTGCAATTACCACCCACAGTCTCAGCCATTTATCTCTGACTTCTCCCAGACCAACGTGCAAACACACAGAACATCCATACAGATGCATCTAAATAACGACTTGTGCTCATACATTTGGGCAAAAATGTATAAACACACTTGCTTACAAATCTAAGATCTTTGTACAAAGAGCTACTGTCACGCCCACAGCCCAAATGGCTGTTTTGTGTTGTCAGTCATTTATTCCCAAAACATACACTTAGCCGCTCTGACAAAGAGTTCCATCTTTTATTATCTTGCCGCACAACAAAGCCCAAATTCATGTGTGCTTTCTATCTTACTCATAATCTTCCTCACAGCACTCAGGCTGCACTCTGGGGAGTCATCTCAAAACAGTAAGCGCAGCCCCGCGCAAGCATAAAGTGTGCTGTGTTTGCTCGTGCATGCACACACGCACACACACCGTTACACACATGCTCCCTGAAGCCTCCTTCCTGGTGCACTGGATAGCTGGTGATAGTAGCCATTGTGAGAAGCAATGTTCCCCATCTCTGTGTTGTGCTGTTATTACATTAGCAGCTCTGATTTTATCCCTCTCTCTTTCTTCACTTTCTACCTCTCTGCTTTATATCGCTCTATTTCTTCCTCTATCTGTCTATCCATCTAACTCCCTCTGTTCCTCCTTCCTTGGCGCTCTGTTGTGATTTAGTGCTTACAGTGTTTACTCTCCAATGTAGCTCCAGAAACCAGGGAAATTATAACTCTAACCCAAGCTGAGTCTCTCTCCAAATTATGGCCATTGATTTGTGTCTTTATTATATCTTCAGTGGAACCTTGTTCACCAGCATCACCAGATCCTAATGCTCAGTGCAGCTCAATACTGCCATCCAGTGATGGTTTAATCCACTGATGCATAACAAAGAGAGTCAGGGCAGATTTTTTATTTATTTTTTTGCTGTGTATGTATAAGTGCCTGTTTATGTGACACACAGTGGCAGTCGTACGGTTGTCTCTATGTATACCTGTTTTATAGGAGGCTATAGCACAGGGCATATATGAATATACTGCTCTGAGGCTCAATAGCTCAATTACAGTCAACTCTGTGAAAGCAACAGAGGAAAAAGTGAGAGTTAGTACATTTGTGTGGAACCTCAAGGTGACTGAGTTAAGGGTCTGTGTCTCCCTGTGTGTCTCTCTGTCTCTCTCTCTCTCTCTCTCTCTCTCTCTCTCTCTCTCTCTGTGGTGGTTTACATTACCCTGGGCAGAGCAGTGTGGAGCAGAGTGGCGGCCCGCGGCTGCTTGAATGCAGGAATGCCCTGGCCATCTGCTGCACATTAGAATTAGACCTCCAGCCCAATTCAATTAGCAGCCCAAGCCAGTGCCACTGATTGGGCAGAGGGGGGGAAGGTTACAGTCAACCACTGGCCCACAGTAAACATCATGCAGTAACGTGGGGAGGGAGAAAGAGGCAGAGGCATTTTGGAGCTAAGAGTTGAGGAAAGAGGGAGAATGAGCAAAAACCAACAAACAAATCAAACGTTTCAAATGAATTCTTCTGAGAAATTAATCATGGGTGAAAAATATCTGAAAAGTAAATAGAAACAATGAGAAAATGAAAATGAGTGACTGCTGGTGGATATGCCTGTGGTCATGCCACATGTTTGTTCAGCAATTTATCACCCCGTGGCTAAACTCACCAGACATGATGATTAAAAAAAATAAAAAAATAGACCCAAATTGTCAACGAGTTGGAAGTACATTGTCTTTTGCTCTTGAAAATCATGCCAACACAGATTCAACAACAACAACTGTGGTGACAGAAGAAACAAAGAGCCTCCCAAAACAAGACTTCTGCCAACTTTGGAGCAAAACAAGAGGAAATAGACAAAGCTGATTGAATAAAGGGAAAAAAAAGCCCTACAGATAAGCATCTTGTTCGCCTTCATAATATTTAGACTCAGACAGATGGAAACAAACCTGTCACCATACAAAGCAGAACTTGAGTGTTAGAGCTACTTTCCCAACTTTGATGAGCAAATTAAACATCTGAAATAGACTAAAACCTGTCAGAATATATCAGGGTGAAATGATCCAAACTACTCTAATGATTCAAAATCATCTCCTGTTTCGTAGGTCAGTGGTGGTTTAATCAAAAACAGCATATTAGAAGCCTCATAAATCATCCGTGCAGCTCTTTTTATTTGTTCGACCTTATTCTATAACAACAAATGATTGCAAGGGCATCCTACCTATGAATTAGAGTGATTTGAAAGAGGAGTGTGTGCGTGTGCATGTGTGTGAGGGGGAGAGAGAGAGTCATTTTGTGTGAATAATCTACTGGCACAAACCTTGGTCTAATTGGAAAACAGGCCTTAGGTTGTATAAGATTTTTAGAGCACAGGGAGACAGACAGACAGACAGACAGACACACACACACACACACACACACACACACACACACACCTGCATGTGGTGATAACAGCATTTTACTCATCCCAAAACATATACAAAAACACACACTTGTGCACAGACCTACCTACCTAATCTGCCTAATCTCCACAACATATTATCTACATGCTACATATCCACATACACATATCGACTCTGTGGAAGCAGGACACATACTTCCAGTGGAACATACTTTCTCATATGTTCTCGATGCTGTCAAATATGCTCAGAGCCCTTGGAGACATAATGCACAAAAACACTGGCTCATATAAACAGTGTGCTGTGCGGATATGTTCCCAATTATCTGCTGCATATTTCTCTGATTTTTAACTCATGCCAGACTGGCATCTTTGGAAAATGGAGACTTTTAAACAATTGTGGGATTGTGTATTTTGCTCAAGCGAATGTTCTGCACAGCAGCATTTTTTCCCCCGTGCTAGAATAGCAAAATATGTTGAACAGTATTTGCACTAGCTCATTCTCCCCTCATACCTTCGTGTGTACGTTTGTGTGTATCAGGATGTGATTCTGTTGATGTGCGAGTGCAGGGAGGGCATCTTGTCGACTCCCTTTTCTCGTCTCTCACCCGTTCCTCACACCACAAAAACCCTGCGGTGGATCAGCACACCGTGCTGTGCAAACATGCCCTCGGGCAGGCGTCACACACACACACAAATAAAAACTCACACACGCATAACAAATTTTCAAAAGTAACAAATACACACAGGGCTGGAAACTTCAAAAAAATATCATTACTCTTTAAAAATATAAAAGTCTACAAAAAAAAGGGACATAAAGCCAAAGAAACGCTGCAGACACTAAACGATTGACTCGGTGCATTACAATCATGCTCATCTACACAAGGCAGTCAGCAGATAATGCTGCAGTGCACATGTGAAACACTCAAAGCTTTTCTGTGTGATGGAAAATGCACACACTAACACAGTACCCTAAACAGCATGGCAGTAATGTTTGTTTCTCATTGGATATCTGCATGAGTGTGTGTAATCTCCATTTCCCCATTGTTTTGCCTCTTGGCTAAACTCAGCCATGAAGCCAGTATTATGGGCCAACAGGCTAAACCTTGGCCTGGTGTGCTTAAGTATCCGGATCGATAAGTGTATTACCCTGTGTGTGTGTGTGTGTGTGTGTGTGTGTGTATGTGTGTGTGTGTGTATGTGTGTGTGTGTGTATGTGTGTGTGTGTGTATGTGTGTGTGTGTGTATGTGTGTGTGTGTGTATGTGTGTGTGTGTGTGTGTGTGTGAGAGAGAGAGTGTGAATTTAAAAGGGGACAATTGAAGCCGACCACATATTGGCTAAGGGTTCTGGGTCAATAAGTTTGTGGTTTTAGCCTCTCACAGTTGTTGCTGTAGCTATAATTATAGCAGCCTTTCTGTTCCAGTGTGCATGTGTGTTTCATTATACGCACACTCATTAAGGAAAAAAAATATCTGTCAACCTATGTAATAATTAGACTATCATACATCGTAATGACTTGTTCTGCTTTTTTGGTGTTAATGCGGGTAGATAGATTGCGTGCTCATAATGTGGCTCATCACTATCACTGCGCGTACAGTAGATGTAGTGAGTCACTGCACTGAGTCAGCATATCATTACTACAACTCTGAGTGTGTGTGTGTGTGTTAGTGTCAGGCTGGGTTAATGATAATGTTTTCAGGGAATACACCTCATGTATCCCATGCTGTGAGTCAGCGTATAAGCATAATGTTGCGCACATTCCAGCTCAAGTGTTATAGGAAAATCACTCTTTAATACATTGATCTTGTTTTGTAGTTTTGAGTATCATCTCTATTGGTCAGGATTTTTTTGTACTTACCAAACTAATTGTGAAATCTAGGAACATGATGAAAAAGCTACAAGCTACAAGTCCAGCAAGGCAAGAAACACAAGCAGCAGGTGTTTATAGAGCTAACAAAAAAAAAAGAGAAAGAATATGGGTCCTCCCAAAATGTCCCTATTAATTTTTTAACAAGAGTGCTGCGTGCGTGCGTGCGTGCGTGCGTGCGTGCGTGCGTGTGCGCGTGCGCAACTATAGTAGGTAGGTAGGTTATGAATGTTAGGACAGTTTGGGTAATGATTAGATTTGGCCTTTGTTTTCTCTTCCAAATAGGCTTGGGGGATTTGCCAGTAAAGAATGTAACACAATATCCTGTTAATGTGTTAATCGTCAGATATTCTGTCGTATTGTTTCCTCTGTAGCTCTCCCCTTAATATTCTAGTGGTATTGGGCCACACCCAGAGAATACTACATCCATCCATCCATCCATTTTCTCCCGCTTATCTGAAGTCGGGTCGCGGTCACTCCGGATGTCCAAGCTCCTTACCCTATCTCTCAGGATGAGCCCAGCCTCACCTTACTGAGGAAGCCCAATTCAGCAGCTTGTATTCGCAATCTCTTTCCTTCAGTCACTACCCGAAGCTCATGACCATAGGTGAGGGTTGGGATGTAGATTGTCTGGTAAATCTCTTCACCACAACGGACTGGCACAACGTCCACATTACTGCTGACTCTGCACCAATCTGCCTGTCAATCTCACACTCTATTTTACTGACACTTGTGAACACTACCCGGGGATATTTAAACTCCTCCACTTGAGGCAGCAACTCGCTCCCAAACCGAAGGGAGCAATCCACCCTTTTCCAGCAGAGACTTTGGTCTTGGCGGTGCTGAGAGAGAATACTGTAAATTATAAAGGCAACTGCTATATGGCATATTTGATTTTTACACATTTTTTGTCACTGCAGTTTATTACCTTGATTTGTCAGGTATTTAATTTGTTGGATTAGTCAAAAACCGGCATTCGCCTTTGGTTATTTCATCCTTAAATAGTTTCTCAACTGATTTTCTGGAAAATTAAAGGTAGCCTGTGGAGATTTTGACCACCAGTAGCGCTATAGAGCAGTGTTTTGTCAAGTGGATCCCCATTTTGTTTGTTTGAGGATACACTAGACATATAGACAGTTGGTGGCTGTACACCAGTAACCAAGAAATGTAGCAATGCACCAATAGAGCCAGGAACAATGAAGACCACAAGCTAGAAAACACCAGTGCAATGGACAATGAGACATGTTTATTTGTGTCACAGTTTATATCAATATTGCATTGCATATGCCATATCACCCACTCTTCAAACTCCTTTATGTTTAGCTGACTTAGGGGTTTGTTTACAACGTCTACGATCATTTGACCCCTCATGTTTGTTGCTCCCTCTGACTTCTTTGTTCTTGGGACTCAGCAAATAACTTTACGAGTAAAGTGCCACTATTACTGATGAGAGGTATAGAGAAAACTACAGCGAGCGAATAAATTCCTACATTTTTATGCAGCTATTTATTTTCCATGTATGTAAGAGATGTAGGTGTAGTACATGTGAGCTGTTAATGTATGTAAGTTTGTTTATGTCAAGTATGTGGCTGACTGAATGAACACAGGCAGCCTTCAGGAAGCTAAGGATAAAAAGAGGGAGATTTCAGCCTCGTCCCTTCATACCAAGCACACACTGGAGGTCAAGTATCGCATTTCTCAACCTCCATCTCACTCAAGGGCCTCTCTCTTTTTCAATCCCTTGCTCTCTTTTTTTTCTCTTCTGCCTTTCCTCAACTGTCTTTTTATGCCTTTTCTCTCTATCAGATGGAGACAGTAGGTGTTCAATACCATGGCAAAGCTCAGTTATGAACGCTCCTCTGAGCCAGTGACCCCTCTCTCTTTCTTTAGTCTATCACACATACATACTGTGCGTAAAGCCTTTTCTCATTCACGCGAAAATCACACACGCTTTAGAGCACACACAGGGCAATAGCAGGCTATCGCTCACCTTCGAACACACACACACACACACACACACACACACACACACACACACACACACACTCACCCAGCCCTACCTCTGTGTCCTCTTTGCCCTGTCT
The DNA here is from genome assembly GCF_002260705.1 of Seriola dumerili. NCBI lineage: Eukaryota > Metazoa > Chordata > Actinopteri > Carangiformes > Carangidae > Seriola > Seriola dumerili. The sequence goes on along the minus strand of NW_019174550.1, from coordinate 1,515,203 downwards.
GAAATGTATTGTTTAGGTAAATGAGTCTGTGCACCCAGCGGGAGAATCAGCATGAATAAGAACCTGAATGCATTACCCCATTACTCTTCTCTCTCTCTCTCTCTCTCTCACTGTCTCTGTCCCTCTCTCGCTCTTTCTCTCTTTGGCTCGCTCGCTCTCTCTGTGTGGCCTCTGCCTTGCTCAGCACCCACAGTCCTTGAGAGCTCAAATTGACATTGGAGACCTGGTTATTAATATGTGGGTAGTGGATGTGTGTGTGTGTTTCTTGTGAGTCTTTGTGTGTGTGCGTGCAATAGAAACTGATAGAAAGTGCTCTTGTGTGCACTAGATGTTGTGTGATTTGTGTTGACAGACAGATGAAGATGTGTTTGTGAATGTGAGTGTGTGTGTGCGCGTGTGTGCGTGCGTGTGTGCGCCCCCATGCAGACAGCCAGACTCAGGCAGGCTCTCTAATTAGATAGACAGAGTGGAGCACACTGACTCAGAACAGGTGGAGCGGGATAAAAGAAAGGTTGCCTTTTTGTACACCTGCTGAAAGCATTACACTGCGTATGTATGTGTGAGTGTGTATGTATGTCCTGCTGCCTGTTCGTGCCCTCACGTACATGCCCTTGTGTGCATCTCAGCATGTTTTTTTACCCACCTGTGTAAAGCTCACCTGCACACTTTTCTTTGTTCCCTTTCCCTTTCAGTGGTCTTTGCTTGTGTGTATGATTATATCTGTGTGTGTGTGTGTGTGCTTGCGTGTGTGCGTGCATTCGTCAGGTGTCACCCAGTGAGTCTGATCCCCACAGAAAGCTGCCACCACCGTTGGCATGGCGACTGCTGCCATGGTTTCCAGGCACGCCAAGCAGGGGGGAGAGGACCGATGCTGCATCACTATGTTCCCTTCCTCCTTTTGTGTGTGTGTGTGTGTGTGTGTGTGTGTGTGTGTGTGTGTGTGTGTGTGTGTTTTGTGTGTGTTTTGTGTATTTGTATCATCTCCTCCTATATATTCCCTCCCCACAGCATCTCACAGACCTCTTTGTTAGGATGCGCTCTTGGAGTGTGCAGAGAGAGGTGTTTCTCATCTCCCTGGTGTACCATATGTGTTTGTATGTTCAGAGGTGCACATATGTATTTATTTTGACAGGCCTTGGTAGCAAGGCACGTGTGTGTGTGTGTTTGCTGGCAGGCTTTATTTGTTCCCTCACAAATCAGCTCAGGAAGCCATTCTGTGCTCTGAGCCTATGAGTTCTGCTCTGGGCCACACAGTAATGTTTATATAATGGATATTCCTCTGAAAGCTCTATATAGAAAGGTGTCTGTCGTGCAGAGTGTAAGAACACGTGAGTGTGTGTGATCATGTCAGTGTCTGTGTGTATGCATACATGTATTCTGTATTTCATCTGAAATATTCATTGTGAGTACATAAGTCTGATCCTGCAGGGTATTCAGTCAGTATATTAAATCTTTTTTTCTTTGTTAACAGAGAGCAAAACAGCACTCTTGTTTAAAAATATTTTTTCCTAACCGGTAACAGGCTTCTTTTTTTTTTTTACTCAACTGAATTGCCTGTCTGGGGTCGTACTGTAGCTGCCCTCTACTGTACTCACTATCATTTTTGTTATGTCCTGTTTTCTCTTGTGCTTTTTTAATTAACATGCAGTAATGGTGATTCATAGGTCAGTCATGCTTTCCACATTCATGGGAAGTCAGTCTGGTTCTGAACATCACTGAGTGGCATACAGATGTAGGATGTAAATGTGATGCAGGGCAACACTGTTGTCCTGAAGCCATGTCATTTTTTTTTATGTTTGTTCTTTTTCTGTCTAAGAATTGAGAATTGAAAGGAGAATTTTGAACCAACTAGACATTGACCGTCAGTGTCATGGCAGTCAATGTCAAAAACAATAGATATTTACAAAGGAGCCCTGTCTCCCAACCAGAAAGGAGGCGCTTGTGCTCATGGGGTGGTGAGTGCCCCTGCCTGAAGCTATGGCAGCTGGCTTGAGGTTATCTTGCCATGCCTGCTACCTCGGTGCCTGATGAATGTGTCTGAGTCTCAGTCTCTCTGGTCTCTCTTTGTCTCCTGCTCGATCCCTATTTCTCCCTGTAGTTTTACTATTTATTTATACTATTTTTAATTGGCTATGTGAAATTCTCATCCCGAGTAGAAACAAAGAGTATACACACACAGCTACGACACTTTGATATTTTACTTTAAGCCATACTAAATTGGATTACAGTCTCAGCATTCATCCATACTACATGTGCTATTCACATATACTGCACTATACTTAGATTGCATGCAGTTTAGGATAGACACCAGCGTACAACCATCTTTGTTCCTTGTTTTGTTCCTATTTCCCTTCTTCTCTCAGCTGCATGGAAAAGCAGTTGTACAAGTACAGTAAACAGCTGAATTAGTCATTTGTGTCGCCTGCAGGAGGAAGATGATAGGTGCTGTTCATATAGATGCTGAAGCACAGCTGAAAGGGACCCTCTGCTCTACCTGTGGGTGAAATCCATATTATTTTGTTAACGGTTAATGTTACATTATGAATCTGCGGACTGTGACATGCAGAATATTCTGACTTTGCACTGAAGTGTTGTTATTTAAGAAAGTATATGTAAATAATGGTCATTAATAACTGATTAGTTTGCGCCTGAAAGTGAAGCTGACAGATTGAAGTTTACCCCTTGATGAGCACAAAGCCCTGGTGGACATACTGCTCTAAGATTGGATATGTCACTTTGAGACAGTGTATTTCATTAGTATGTGTGTGGATTGTGATTGAGGTAATTCATCATAAAATATCACTGGACCCAACTTTACACAAAACATTTACACATATTACAAACAAAAAGGCTGAACATGTTGTTAGCCCCTATGTACTCTGCTCAGCAGTGTCCAGCTCTACTGTATGAACTGGACAATGGTCAGAAACTTTGTGTGTGTTTGTTTTATGAAACACCAGCACACACTGAACTCCAGTCTTATCTCTGTGACAGCCATCTGGTTTTGCTTTTCTTACCTCAATTTTCTTCCTGTCATCCTTTAATAATTTGGTTTCCTTTTCTTTCTGTCTTTATTTCCGCTGCCCGACCTCAATCTCTTTCTATCATTCTTTTCCTGCCTTTCTTCTTCATCCTTCCAGAACATTTATCCAAAGACAGAACGTCAGGGAGCAGCTGCTCATGAGATAAGACTTTGATAACATTACCTTTGCTTGGAAAGCCACCGTGGCCTGACTCCTCTGAAGTCTTCAGTCTTCTTAAATTCAGAAACATTTTTAAAAGACAAAGGTTGAAGAACACTGTTAAAATAATGTACAAGCAACAAAACATAATGTAATCAAGAAGTTGAACAGGTTTATGTGGATTAGAAACAAATGAAGTAATGCTATCCTAATGATATTTATTACCCAATTTAAGAAAAACCATCTCTTCATACTGAACCCTGTGCTAAACGACTCTTTTTCTTACAGGGTTTTAAAAATCTTATATGCCAGGATTTATCTGATTTTCCACCTGAAGGCTACATTTATTGAGTGTGTCAGAGGAGCGGGACTGCTGATCTAGCTCCATTTCAGCATTTTACATCTTGATGAATCAGATGTTCAGGATGAACTGGTCTGTGATACTAGATCAGCAGGAAGACTCAGAGGGTACATAAGTACATAATATTCACCTCATGGATGCTATTTATTAAGATTTAATGAAGTGTCTCAGAAAAGGACTTTTGATGCAGCAGCACAGACGTATTTAAAAAAGATCCTTCAGGCCAGATGTGACCCGTGTTTAACCCACATCCACCCACCTTCTTCTTATCAACAAAGCACCTTGATAATACACTGCAAGATGAAGACCCTGCATACATTTTTTAGAGAAAGAGACAGGAACCAGTAAGTTAAGATCAGCTATGCTTTATCACGTACTAAACAGGACAAAAGGCTAAAATGCACGCAGACCTGATGAAGCTGATAAGGGTGGTGTTGTGATGATGGAGTCTAATCATGATGGCACTGTTGCTAATGAACACAATAAAGACAGTTGTTTTGAATATGAGCCCATTTTTTATTTTGTGTGCTTGTAGGTTTGGCTGTGACGTGTTGAGAAGATGATGTGCTACTTAGTCTGAAGAAAACAGCAGGATAGAGACTGGCCTGGACAGGTACATGTTTTTTTTCGGCTTTTACCTCTTTAATCTCAAATTCTGCACTTGACATTTTGACAGTACTGACTGAGACTGACACAGTGACATGCTGTTGTCTTATACTGCCTCTGGTCATACAACATAAGCTGCCATTTAATGCAATTCCAACGGATTTTCTCGTTTCTAATCCAATATTTATATACAGTATTTTTTTTTATCCTTGTTCTTTTCTCCCTCTGTCTGCGACGATTTTGTCCAAATTACAAATCCTCAACCCTGCTGAACTCAATATTACCTTTCTCCATCTCCACAAAATGTTGACACTGACAGAATTGAAGCACTGTAGAGTGTAAGAAAAAATGAATCTTAAAATTATGGAACCTAGTAGCACATTCTGTGAGAAATTAAATAACAACTAAAAATGTTCTAATTATTAGAAATGTTGGCTGGGAATTAGCAACAAACGATTCTGAAATACTTCTGTGCCTCAGCTGTAACTGTGTTTCGCCCTCGTGTGTTGGTGCTAGTCGGGGGGCATCTGGGGCAGCCTTCTCAAATCCTGCATGTGGAGTTGTAGCACTGTGGAGGTTCATGTTTGGGATGTCGTTAATAAGCAGGCCAAGGAAGGTTGTAATGATGTCAGTGGCTTTGAATGGGAAAAGATGTGCAGTATATTGGGAAAAGGTATGCACTGCAGGAGCAAGATAAAGTTTACAAATATGTATGTCGTGGAAGGTCCTGCATCTGCCTCTGCACTGCAAACTTTCCAGTAAAGGTGATAAATGTCAAATAGTGAATCTTTCAGAAGCTGACGGGGGTGTGGCTTGTCCGCAGTGGAGTAAGATGTGTTTAACATTGGCTTCAGCTAAGCTCCTTTTAAGTTGAGTTTTAAATAGCGAACAAATTTGAAATGTAAATACAGCGGACCCTCGACACTACACTAGCCTCGACCCCTCCTCGGATCAGAATACTGCAAAGAGCCCAGGCCAAGAAACACCTCACCCCCACCGCACTGCTGGATGGATATTCCAGGTTTGAAGTCAGAAATCCTTCTCTGACTGAAAGCAGACATTTCAGCAGTGATAAAAGTCAGAACTGACAAATGCTCTCGCAGAAGTTTTCCATTTACTCAAGAGTGAACTGCAAGTGGTGAAACCCGAAATAAACAACACCGCAGCACTCGACTCAGAGACTGACCAAGTGAAGGGATGTGGAAGGAAGAATGAGGAGATGTACCATAAGAATCCTTCCAGCTCCACAGCCTTGGTTTCTAGTTTCCTGGTCAACCACTCACGTCAGAACCTGGGTCCAAGAAAACTGGGCAGAAAACCGTGTGCCATCTACGCTAAACTATGCTGCTACCAAGACTGTTGAGGTATTGTGCAACGTCCACACTCAGGGACCACTTCTTTTAATGGGGGACCAGTAACCCTCCCCCTGGACTACACTGCAGGTGTGGCCAAAGCACTGGCTGTGTTTACAGATGTCATGAAGCTTCTCCGCAACCGACACAAAATAAAGAGTAAGAGACTGCCGAAGCCTCATACAGTAGGAGGTATGGCACTTCCATACCATTCATCTTTACATTGAAAACATGTTACGCCTCCTTTGAACAGTTATCGCATTAAATTTAATTTTCATAAGTCACATTCCTACAGGTATTTACAGCTTCTGAGTTTTGTAGCATCTAATTCAGGCTGCTTCATGTCCTCCTGTATCTCTGCTAGACTCAATGTTTGTAAAGATGACACAAAAAACAAATTATGAGCAGAATTTACACATTACTTAACACACATAACCTGACCAGTTTGGGCTCTCTTAAAAATAAGATGGACATCCCAGAGGCAATCTGTCAAAAAACATAAGAGAATATTACAAAGGTTACAAAAATACAGAGAATTTACTCCTCCTCAACATGCCTTCAGCTCACTGTAGTTCAGTTTAAATTTGTACACCATCTTCATTGCAACAAAAATAGATTATTTAAGATTAAGAAGGACTTTGACCCTTCATGTGATCAATGCAAACAAGCTTCTGCCACATTGCTACATATGTTCTGGTCAAAATCCATTTTTGAGACCTTCCCTAGAATATGTGGGAAAACAGAAAACCCATCTCCATTAATTTCACTGTTTGGTGTGACCCCAGTGGAGGCTCCTCTCAGTGCGGGCAGTATAAATATGATGACCTTGTGTTCTCTACTGACCAGAGGCTTATTCTATCCAAACAGAGAGACTCTCTCCCTCCAACTTACGGCCAATGTGTTATTTGACAACAGATGTTCCATTAGAGGGTCTACCAGAAATTTCAATGCCACTTGGTAACCATTTATATCCTTTATGTCCATTTCATCCTGTATGTGAATCTGTGAACATTGGGAGAGGCGGCATGTGTCTGTGATTGCTGTTTGAAAAAAAAAAAAAAAAGAGAAAGGAAATAACAAATACGTATGAAGAAAAAAGAGAAGCGGTAAAGCAGACATCTAAAAAGTGGTTGTGAATGTTTATTTAGAGGTTTGTTTGATGATTTCCACCACTGGTGTTTAATGAAATTTGAGAGGCGAAATCAATAGTGTGATGGAACGAGAGGATGCAGATGAATAGCTTTTACGCATTCAACAGTTTGTCGCAGTGAAAGAAACACTTAAACACTCTCTCTGCTTCACATTTGTTCCCCATATTATCAGAATTTCTCACTCTCCACCAGGGCTCATTATAGTGCAGGCCTGTCTGACAGCAGCAAGAGATGAGTTTGTGAGTTGGAAGGAGGCCAAAAAAACATGCACTCAACTTGCCCATTTCCTTTTTCAGCTGTTTGTTCTTTCAACAGGATGGAGTGGAGGATTCCCGGCTGATGTGTTCCACTGAAAAGCCGCTGCATTGCCACTTCATTTATTCACTTTGACATTTCCCTCTTGTTAACGTTCGCAGTTATCAGATTTGATTATGCCTCAACCAATCACCAATGACATCCAGACGCTCTTTGAGTCAAAACTGTGGCTGTGTTTTGGCAGTTAGCTTATTTTAAGTCATCTAACAGAGAACAGCAGTCACCTGTGAAAATACACGTTATATTCCAAAGATAATTTGTGGGTTAAATAAGCGATAACAGATCACAAGGTGCCCTGATACAGCAAAATAATACTGTAAATGAGGCAAAGTTGAGGATTTCCAGAACATAAAATAAGAGCTTTATTTTTATAACATGAACATTTACCAAGGAATAAACAAACTGTGTGTTTACTGAACTCACAAGGCAAGTAACAAGCAATCAAAAAGATATTTACTGTAGACTTTAGGTGCGTTTCTATCCACCTGTTTTTACATTTTCAATTTGTGCAGAGTGGAAATGCAGAAAATTAAAAAAAAAAAAAAAATGGACTAGCTTTGTTGCTGCTTTTGCCAAATGCAGTGGAAACAGATGTAGCTAATTAATCATGACGTACATGAATCATGTGACTAATACATCCACTGAAGCATCTGCTTCACCGAAGAGATGAAAAATAGACACAGACAAAAACATAAAATCCGTGTGGAGCGTTGAGCAGACTGTAACCCTCCTGAAATTAAGACATGAAACAAACAAATTTTAATTGTGTCATCTCATTGCACCCTCTTGTTCTCCAATGGTTTCATGGTACCCAAAGGTAGATTTAATTCCACCAACTGTTTATCTCCATGCATTCAACTCCTCAGTATATTCACAGAATGGTAATGGATGAAAATGCACCTTGCACTAAATTTGGGAGGCTGGTCATACTTGCTAGATTTTTAGTAGTAGAGCCTAGAATAGTTATGTCTATATACATGTAAATGAGGTCATTGAAGTCTATGGGACAAGGATGTGAAACCACAGACAGAGACGAAATGCATCTGAGTTAAGTAGGCAACTTTTTTTGGAATGAAGGGGGGGGCCATCTTAAATACATTGCTATATTTACTGACAGGTGTCAGTCAGACACTCAGTCAATCGGTACAACAACCAGCACATACTTCAGCTCTTCAATCAGTCAGTTAATTAACCCCACTTGTTTGTGTCAATATAGTTTGTAAGCCTTCAGTTTGTCAGGTAAATAGATGGTATCAGGTCGTATTACAGCTCTCTAACAGAGTCTTTGCGTTGTGTTGCGCTGTTGCAGTGTTGCGTGTTAGCGTTGCGTACCTCACACTTTCTGTAACACTCCTTTTCTGAAGAGCCAGGGCAGATTTGCACTGTGATTAGATTCATGTATAATTAGTCATTTACTTTTGAGCAGACAAAACCTAGCATTAGCATTGTCAGTGTAATCACACCTCGGCTTTGTGTGTGTACACTGTGCTATTAATACGCAAATTAGTTGTTGCACTGGGTACAGTAGTAATTGCAGTGTACAATATCTGTTCTTATTGGAGAGCTCATCAGAATGAGTTTACTCTGGCACAGGTGAGTGGTGATATCGATGACGAGGAAAATGAATGAATAGATGATGATTGATGATTATGAGTTAAAATGATGTCCTCGCTAATGACGTAAACCTTAATTATGTAAACCTAAAAGAGCAAAAGTAGTCACAGGCTCATTCTCGCTGACTGTGCTGGCCAGTGTGTAGTCGGGAAGTTAATACATACATTTTATTAGTTTGTTTACTCTAACTTGTTTAATCTTATTTTAGGAAACCTAAATATAGGCCAAAGAAAATGGCTTCTTCTTTTCTGTATAATATCAAACTGGCGATTTTGTGTTTAGCCAACCAATAATTTATTTTTTGGATTTTACTACATTTTCAAAAGCAGTAACAATAACAAACAAACTGACTTACTGGTTAACAAATGCTCACCTGCTGAGCCATGGGCACAACAGGCATCTGCACCGTTCTATAGCTATCCATTCCACATATGCTTTCATAGAGACAGCTCCATTTCTCTGCACATTACATTACCTTTGCATTTGGCACGACCTCTGACTGGTTACACTTACTGCTGTGCAGTTGATTTTTTTCTATTCAATTATTTATGCCTACTTTTATTCTGTTCTTTACCTTTTTTGCTTTTGTTAGTTTTTTTTTTGTTTTTATATTTAGTGGACATCCATCCATCATGTTGCAGTTTGCAACCGGAAAATCAGGCAGAGACTTGAAGCTTGTTTAGAGTGTGTATTTCAGTACCATTCACCATATGCAACCTTTTTGTTGAGGTTACCTGATCATTGCTCGTTAACGCATTTGAAAGTGCAGATTCATTTGATGGGTCTCCCACTGGCCTGTGGTGTGTTCATGTACTAAATACTTAGTGAAAAAATTGTTCCATTATAAGTTGTTGGACAAACACCATGGTGATTCTGTGCAACAAAACCCTGATTTGGCTCCTCGTTCATTCTGCTGGAACAGTGCTGGGAGAGTGTAGATGTGTTTAGCCAGGATTGGTCTGCTGGTTGTTGGCCAGTGAGAAAGACTTATCATTTATTTGGAAACATAGAGAGATTGTGATATGCCATGTAACTACTGTATGAGGGAGCTTCACTTCAACTGCATCTGTCTCTTCTCTTGGTAACAAGGCCTTGTCTGTATAGTGGATGTATTCGTTTAATGAACTCTGTCCGGATGCTATTTTTATCCTGTACACAGTTCTGAATACGGCCTGATTTCTAAAGTATATCTTGTTGAATTATCACTGCCTTAATGAAACATCCCCGCTTCTTTTATGTGAAGAGCTCAGGCAATCAGCAGATGAGACTGAGTTCTTCCACACTGATAGAGATGCAATATCATCAAATCAATCTGATGGATTCAATTAGAAATATCCTGCTTGCCTTTTCATGTCAAAGTTACAGACTCAGAGACTGTTTTATAGATTTAGATACTTTAAAAAAAAAAAAAAAATAGATTTCTAACAGGGTTTTAACAGACACATTTCTGCTCTGTCATTGTCCCAACTGAAACCACTGTCATTAAAGTGATTCTGAACAGGAAATGTGCCGCTCCATGATTTGGAATGGCTGGTGCCTCAGCTGAGCATAGATCAGCAGTGGGTGTTGATCCATCTGTTTCCCTACGGATTAATAGCTTCTTTGAGCAGTGAAAGCTGGTCTGAGATCAGGGTCAATGTGTGGTTTGGTGCAAGGCCAAGGTACTGTATGTGAGGATTAATTTCTGTGTGTGTGTGTGTGTGTGTGTGTGTGTGTGTGTGTGTGTGTGTGTGTGTGTGTGTGTGTGTATCCGTGTATGTGTGTATGTATGTACGTGTGATGATTAGCTACATGATTCCCTGGAGCAGGATTACTGCTGATTCACCAAGGAGCTCTTGCTGCTTCGTGTGTGTGTGTGCATGTGTGTGTGTTTTAAAGTAATAGATAGTGTGCAGTCGTTTGCTGACTGGATTTGCTTGCTACAGGGTGATGAGAAGAGGTGATGGTGGTGTATGTGCTTCCTAACCAGCGTGTGTTTAACAAGATCCTAATTCTGTCTTGCACCTGAGCAAGAACACCTATTTTGCTCCTTGGAGACTTCAGCTAAATCCTACAGTGCCGCCCACACACACACACACACACACACTTCTTCACCAACTTCTGCAAAACTTTCGTAAAACAGCAGTCTCTCTATAACTCACAGACACTCACATGCACACACAGACATAGACACACAAACATACTAGGCTGAATACTAGTGTGGCACCAGTCTTGCCATGTTGGATCCTATTGGGAGCCGTAATTATGTGCCAGATAGAGAATTAGAAGTGTTAACCAAGCAGCAGTGCAAACAACAGCAGATTAAGACTGAAACAACACGGCCACTCAGTACCCAATGTTAGCTGAATACTGTTGTATATATGAGCTTGATTATTTTATGGGCTCATCCAACAAGGCTACCAAGCCTTCTCCAGTTGCCCCAAAAGTTAATCCTCACAGCTGCATGCCGAATTTTTACCTAAAGCTAAACCTAATTTTATATTCTAAATTTAAATTATATTAATGTTTTCTTTTTTTTTTATCCAAACTTCTCACTTAAACCTCAATCTATGATTCATTGGAACTGACTTTAATACACGTCCACATCTTTGACTAGTTGCGAGGTGCTGACAAGATTAGGTTTTAGCCCCTACAGGGGGGAGAAAACATACGTGGTACTGCAGGAGACTTTGGTCCGAGGACTGGCCTACTTCAGCATGCTTTGGCCTGGTTTGGAAGCTCTCTGACGGCTCCTTGAAAAGCAACAGAATGGAGGTGGATTTGCCTCCCACTGCACTGCCTAGTATGACAGCTGTGTTGTGTATGTGTGTTCCTGTGTGCGTGTACTGTGCGTCTGTGCACATTGCCGTGTCTCATGAGCTGTGTGAAGCAGGTTGTGATGAGAACAAACTAACTCAGTGGCCCAGGAGTCCTGCATACTGATTGAAATACGTGTCTTCTTCACAAACTGCTCCCTATCTCTCTCTTCCCTCATCCTCAGGAGCACAGACAAATAATCTGTTTACATGAACAAAATACCGTATGTAGTGATAGTATAATGTGTAAGAGGAAGGAGGAAGTAGGAAGTTGTGTGTAAAAAATAAGCCGAAGTATTAACATGACCATTCCTTTTTAGTATTCCACTACTGAATGTTTCATAGGTGTGTAATACAGTGAATAGAATATTTGCAACACTGTTATTCCAAGAATTTGTGGAAAATAAGGATCCATGTAAACCCAGTGTATTCTGATATATAGGTTTAAAGCAGGAGGAATATTATATTTTAAATAGAGCATGTAATTGCTATATAAACACAAGCATATAGACACTCATGATGCCAAGAATAGGGTTTACACAGCTACAACAGGCTGGGACATTCTGAGTGCATGTCCACACACTGGCAGACTCACACTTCACGTGCACATTATACTCTTCATGCTGCAATGCAAGCTGGCTGTATGGTTGAGTGGATTCATGATTTGAGACCTGTCTTTGAAGTCCACTGAGGCAGGGAATGGGAAGTGATGGATTTATGTTTCATGACATGCTTTACTGGCACACTGCCCTTCTCAGTCACCCTGGCTCATCTCTGGTTTGCACTGCAAATTTTAATCCTATTTATCCAAAAGCTGACAACCTTGAATAATTTCCTCCCTCTCTTTCTATACTTCTTCTTTGTCTCTCTTGTCTTCTCTTCTTTTTCGGTCTCTGTTTGTATGTTTCTCTTTACTTCTCTGCCTCTGTCTGTCTGTGTATGTCTTCATCACTCTCCCACTTTCTCCCCAATCTGTCTCGACTCTGTAGCTCCTGGCTAAGAAGGTGTTCACCCTCTCCTCCCTGGCGGAGTGGTAGCTGTCTGAACAGGACAACTGTGATGTTGGCCTGCGTGCCCTCACCTCTTTGCTCTGCCATGCCAGCAAGAAGCTGTGTTCTTTTCACGCTGCTCCTGATGAAGAGGTCAGTCTCTCTGGTCTACGTGTAGTTGGGGTTTTACAGGCACATTACAGCCTCTATCAGTATGTGTAGGGGTAGTAACGGTTGTTCACAAGAATTAACGTATGCAGTGAAAATAAAGCAGACATTTGTTATTTAATACTTTCATCATATTTGTTCATGATGTGAAAACACACTGATGGATGCCAGCCATTAACAGGCTGGGCAGGTTTTGGTCACCAGTACAGGCTCTTTTGTTCTATTCCAGGCTTTCTGTACCAGTTTAATTGAAGTGCTGTAATGTCTATGTTTTCCAGAAGCTAGGGGGAAAAGGCAGCACTCCAGAGGTCAAAAACAGAAATATTCACCTCATGTGATGATTTTTTGGGGTTCTTTTTATTTATAATCAGTGAGCTGACAAATCTGCTAATGTGTTTGGCATGAAGCCTTTATCCATTAATTAAAAACTGGGATTCAAGCATTGCTGTTCCCCAACTTTTATATTCTAAAGGTTCTCAAAACCCCCAAAAGGCATTGCTGTGCCCCCCCTTCCACAAACACACAGCCTGTTAAACTAAAACTCCTCACCTACCCGAACTTAGACAGAAATAATGGTTTAAAGGATTTTCTGGGGAGTTTTGCCAATAGACACTAAAGCTTACTAGCAATTTCCACCACAAATAATAGTATAGCCAACAATAACATAATGTTCCTATAATATACAATGAGGACACTTTTTACCAGATGTAGAAGCAACGGCCTTGTAAAAAGTTTCTCCATGTTCTACAGCCCTCAGTATCAAGTCTTGTCACCCTATTGTTAATGGCTAAAACATATACAATGCATGGCACAGTTGGAATAACAGATAAATGCACTTTAAGGCTTATCATACTTCCACAGGATTTTATGACTCTTGAAAGCTCGAAAGTTTAGGATTTCAACAGTAGAAAAACCATGTTCACGTAACAAAGTATTCTATCTGGAGTGTGTGCTTGCATGTATTTGATTGGTCAAAGCAGCATCTTGGTGGTTGACTTTGTGTCATGTTGGAGCAGAAGTCAAGTCTGGTTCAACTTTTTGCTGGATGACCCTGAGTTGTGTTGCAACTACGGTCTTTGGCAACCCTTCTGTGCCATGTGTTAAGGGTGTGCTCCATTCAAAGGAATGACAGGCCGACAACCACGCGGAGATATTTACATCAGAATGTGAACTACAAAGAGTCACTGCACCAGTTTTCACCATGTCAATTCCTGGATAAATTCCCTCTAAATTGCATAAAGTAAAATGTTTTGAACTTTTGACCCTTTCCCTTTGGTTGCGTTGGTGCACGGTGTCACATTGCCTTTAGTCCCACAAAACCTTTGCAAAGCGATAAGCTTGTGTCTCATAGCTGTGCTGAATGGGTCAACAGGGCAGTACAACAGGAGACTTGTCAACTTTGGCTGCCATGACAGTTGTGAAAGAGCGAAGAGAAGTGCAAATGTAAAAACAAATTGAAGGACACTTCTAAAAGACAAAGCTATCCTGTTTTTGCCTCATAATGTTTATCACACCTCACTTGAAGGCTTCAAACTGAAACTGACAGCAGGGATCACGCTCAGAATTTTGGCTAGGTCATTGAGGAATGGAACAACAGCACAATCAACTCTCTGTATTCGAGAAATGACATATGTAATGTTTCAGCCTGAAGGGTATGCCCAGACATCCTGTATCGGAAACAAATTACAGCTGCTTCTATCCATGATCTTATTCTTTTGGTCACAACCCAAATTGTGTTGCCAGAGGTGAGAGATAAACCGATAAACTGAGAGTTGCACATTCAGGTTCAGGTCCTCCTTCACCACAGCAGTCTGGTACAATATGTGCATGACTGATCTCGTGCTTCATCTAATCTTCACAAAATCCCCATGATTTGTAAACTTCTTATCATGCAAACCCTATCTTCCAGCCAGTAAAAACAATCCAACATTTATAGGTAAAATGTGGTGTGATTGGACTTAAAGGTGCCGACTTTCAGCTGCAAACTGTTCCACAGCGCACTGATGGTCAAAGCCTGACATAATAATAATAATAATAATTCCTTTATTTATATAGCACCTTTATAAAGAAGGGTTTACAAAGTTCTTTGACATAGAAGCACAGAGAACAATGGCAGAAGAACCCAAATAACAACAGCGACATATAAACCCATAACAATCCACCAGAACCCAACAACATAAATTGAGACAAGGAGGACCAAAGTAAGATGTAAGATGATGTAAGCAATTAAAGAGGATAAAAATAATAAAAGGGGGTATAGGCACTAAACAAAAGCAACAGAATGAGATAAAAAGAAAATAATACAAATAATGGCATAAAAGGGTAAAAGCAGTAAGTAACAGCGCAATAAAATAAGCAAAGAAGTGATAGAGGAAGTAAAAACAACAGAAACAGATAAAAACATTTTATAAAGCGATAGAACAATAAGGAATAAAACAAAGATAATAAAGAAAAAAATAAAAAGCTATTAAAACAATTAAAGGAAATAAAAGCAATACAAAGAAATTGAGGATGTTAGGGAACTAATGCGATTAGAAGTGTAATAAAAAATAAAAGATGATAAAAAGACAATAAGAAGACAACAAGGACAACAAAGCAAGTCTGTCAGAGTGAGTTTTAAGAAGTGATTTAAAGGATGTCACAGATTCTCCATGCCTTATCTCCTCAGGCAGGTCATTCCAAAGCCAGAGGGCCGTGATGGCAAGAGCACGGTCACCTTTAGATTTGAGCCTTGACTTTGGAATGACCAGGAGAGCCCCGCCCAAAGATCTAAGGCTGCAGGCTGGCTCATAAGATCTCAGCAGTTCTGATATGTAGCTTGGAGCCAGACCAATGCGAGCTTTAAAAGTGATCTGTAAAATCTTAAAATCTATTCTAAAACTAACAGGAAGCCAGTTTAGGGAAGCTAAGATTGGAGTGATGTGATGTCGTCTGTTAAAACCAGTAAGAAGCCTAGCTGCTGCATTTTGAACCAGTTGGAGGCAAGACAGTGCTTTATGGGTAATTCCGGAAAGGAGAGAGTTGCAATAATCAAGCCTGGACAAGATGAGGACGTGGATGACTTTTCCAAGGTCTGATTTTTAGAGACTTTGTTTGATTTTGGAGATGGTGCATAATTGATGAAAACATGACTGTACAACTTGTTTTATGTGTGACTCAATGGTGAGGTTGCAATCAAATATCACTCCTAAGTTCCTGGAAGTATGTTTTATAGCGGATAGAGCACCAAGGCTGTTTTTGATGAGATGGGTGGGACTTTGTAGATTGAACAGTATTGCTTCTGAATTTGCTTAATTCAGTCTAAGAAAGTTTTCAGCCATCCAACAATTAATATCGCTGAGACAGTCTTTGACAGCAGCTAGGCTTCTAGATTCCTCAGGTCTCAAGGGGAGGTATATCTGTGTGTAATCTGTGTAGCAATGAAAGGAAACATTGTGGCATTGAATTATTTGGCCAAGAGGAAGCATATAAATAGAGAATAAAATCGGACCTAAAACTGAACCTTGCGGAATACCACAGGCAATGTTAGTGGTAGAAGATGAGTAATTACCTATGGTGACTGCAAAGGTTTGTTCTGAAAGATAAGAATAAAACCAGTGCAGTGTCCTTGATACCAACCCAATTTCTAAGACGATCAATTAAAATAGTGTGATCCACTGTATCAAAGGCTGCACTCAAATCTAAAAGAATCAAAATGGCACTCTCCACTCTATCTGCTGCTAAAAGTAGGTCATTTGTTACCTTAAGGAGGGCCATGTCCGTGCTATGACAAGCTCTAAAACCAGCTTGAAATTTCTCAAAGAGGTTATTGTGAGACATAAAAGATGAAAATTGTGTTGAAACCACTTTTTCTGAAACTTTGGATAATAATGGAAGCTTTGAAGTTGGCCCAAAATTGTTAAAATCAGAGGGGTCAATGTTAGGTTTATTTTAAAGAGGTTGGATCACAGCGTGTTTAAAAGCAGAAAGAAATATGCCTTATTGTAGGGAGCTATTGATACTTGATAAAAAGCTGGGTCCAACTGTGTTAAAAACCTCTTTGAGAAACTTGGTGGGAATAAAAATCAAGATTGCACGTAGTTGATTTCATGTGGGATATGTCAGATACAAATGACAAGGACATGGGCTCAAAACTACTAAAATAACTGTGGACATATCCAGCAGGACCATGTCATCAGCAAGGGGCAGAGATTAGTGTCATGATGTTAAAGTGTTTTTTATACCAGCCACTGTCCTCAAAGTGGATTGAGTGTTTTGAGTTTTCCAGTATTTGGTGTTGTGCACCCTTCAGGCTACAAGAGAGAAAATGCTTCAATGTTCTCCCCAAAATTTAGGAGAGGAGCAGGAATCAGGAATAATATCCACAGGCTAATAGGCTAACAAGTACTGTCTACTGCTCTGCTCTGACTCTGGTACATGAACAAATTTGGCGAGTCTCAAAGCTCTAAAGCGGTCTCTTTCGGTATCCTTCAGCGCACTGGCTGCAGTTTGGCATTTACAGGAAATGTCGAGGGCAGCAAGTCTGTAGGAGAGTTGGTATCAGCAGCAGCTGAGTTGAGTTTGTATGGGTTTGCGGTGCTGAACAGTCTCAGCACTGAGCGCATACAGCTACAGTAAGTAAGAAAACTTGATTCAGTCAGTCACAACCTGAACTGCATGAAGCTAAACATTGTCAAATAGTACTTTGTTTGTAACACTATTTATGGTTGTAGTGGCTGGCAAATATAAAAAGGTGAGTAGATGGGAGAAGGTGAGAGTTATTGAGAGTGGCAGACTTAGAGTGCAGGCATACAGCAGTACATACCACTTTAAACTGGATATGTATTAGATTTTATTAAAAAAAAAAAACCTTTAGAAAAGAGGAGTTTGTTCATTTTTGGCCGGCAGGAGGAGGCCTATAGATGCAGCACCGAGGTCACAAACTGGACACTCTGCGCTGCTCTGCTGTGCGTTAAAATCACAAACGGAAATGGTGACAACACACAGCCTTGGCAGAGCCCAGTAGCAACTGAGAATGCACTTGACCTACTGCTGAGGACACAGCCTTCCCTCCAGTTACACAAGGACCAGATGGCTTGGAGCACAGCCCCACAACTTCATACTTCCTCATCCGCAAAATCTATCCCATGTCACTGGAAAGGTTTGGCTTCTCGTGTCAGTTGAAAGACTGGGGATAATGTATTTTCATAGCATGCAAATGAGCCCGGGGTGCTCTGTGCGGTAGCTAACCAAATATAAAGGAAACGTCTCCTAAAAATACAATAAATGCACAAAAAACATTCAAAATCAGTTGGACAAGAGTCAACAACAGTTAATTATGGTTCATCGCAGTTGTCCATTACCCAGCTTTTATTTTGGCTCCACCAAACTGCCTGAGCTAACCATGTCATTCAGATTGTATGCCTCTATCTCACAGGCAGAGGAAAGGTCTGGCAGGCAGTTGGTACCAGCAGAATGCATCTCTAATCACCTCTTACGTGACCATATATTCTCATCTCTTGCCAGTGAGACTCTTTACAACAGCACCACAGTCCCATCTCTCTGCTTCTGCTTGTCCTCCAGGCTCTGTTAGGAAAGTGGCCTACCTTCACACACACACATACTCGTATACACATGCACACAGTTGTGCTCGTGCAGAGAGTTGATGAGACAGTGACGGTAGATGAAGGCTTAACACCAGGAAAATGTGTGTCTAACACCCCACAGGGGATCTGTCTCTGATCAAAAATGTAACAAAGAGGGGATAAGACTTGAAAGAGTAAACTTAAAAAGACCTGCTCATTTTGTACCTGATCATAAAATCTTTTCTTCAGGTTTTCGGGGGCAATGTAAGCCGTTCACTGATAACAGACACCGGTTGTCACATTTCTCAGTTTTTACCCCGAAATGTTGCCATTCTTTAAAAGCCTATCAGCCTGCATTTCAAAGTATTATTAGTCATGCAAGCTGCTGTCAACTTTCTCTCTGTGGGGTTACCCTGATGGCTGAGTGGTCCAGGACAAACTTGCATAGGGATAGCAGGCAGTTGCGGCGACTGCTTTAGCTGGAACGTGAATCCAAGCCGTGCTGTCATATCTCTTTTAGTGCCCTGTCTGTCTGCACTACCAAATGCAAATACAGGTGAACCAGCACCTTTAAACTTACAGTAGCTGCACTAACCACTCTCCTGGTCTTACAAATGAACCAAGTACTGATCAAACAACGGGGAGTGAAATTATGTTTGACTCTGCCCTCGCCTTTCTGTCCTCAGAACCATGAAGGACATGGACATTGCCAAGCAGACTCCTACTGACCTGCCACTGTTCAATGGGATCACCCAGGACCTGTTCCCTGCTGTGGAGACACCCTTTATGGCAGGGTAAGTTGATCTAGGTCAGCAGTTGAAATCAGTATTCCTGCAGAGAACTGGTGTTTTGCCGTGGTGTGACAGTGTGCCAGTGTTCTTTCCTCGTCAGAAGCTTCTGAGTAGGTAGATGCCAGGTTCAGCTGTAGTTCATTTGCCCCTAGAGATTGTCCTGAGAGCTGTCAACTCTACTTAATATTCATAGTAGCACTAAAATATACATAAACACTTCTTACTATTGCTGAAAATGGAAATATTTAGACACCAGCACTATCTCTGTCCATCTGCTTTCTAACTTTTTCTCTTGTCTCTTTGCCTCTCTTTGCAGTGGGTTGTGTCTGCATGCCCATGAGCATGTGCATGTGAGTGTGTTTATAAACACAGGTGATAACAGACAGATGAATGAGTAGCTGTGCATGATCACATGCAGAGCACACACAGGCTAAATTATTGATGCAGCTGTGATATTGCATTTTTTCATCTCTGCTTCGTTCCTCATCTCTCCGTGCTGTGAAAAGCAGATGCCATATTCTGAGGTGGCAGTCATGTGTGCAGAAGGATGGAGAGATGGATGGGATGGTCTCAGTCCACACATTTTAGTCTTTTTCTCTCCCTCACCAAAATTAGTCCTCCCCTGCATCCATTCCCTTACTGGTGTGCGTTTGTGTTAGCATGCACTCCTTGTAAGAGGAAGCGTGAGTGTAAGAGGACACACAGGATTTCGTGTGTGCAATCATGTCTGTATATATATGTGCAGATGCAAGCTCATGCATGTATTAGTGTGTGCGTGCGTGTGCGGGTGTGTTTGTGTGTGTGTGCATGCACGCGCGCGGGTGTGTGTGTGTTTGCGTTTGTGCATCCAAGCTCAGACAAAGGCCCAGCCAGAGTCCATTGGCTGGGCGGGAGCGCGTGTGGCGTAGTAATGAGGGCGTCATTAGTTTGGCTGGGAGGCTCCTCCACTATTAGCTAATGGATTCTCAGCCATCTGCTCTGACAGGCTCCACTGGCTACTCATTTCCACCTTGATCAGAATAGGCTACTGGAGATGTCTTTGCTCTGTGTGTGTGGAGGCTCGGGGAGTGGCTGAACGCCTCCTTGCTGTGTGGTTCAACTTCTCCTGTCTATTTGTCTGGTTCACTGTAACGCAGCTGCCTGTCTGGCTCTGTCGTCCTGTTTTTTCTTGTTCGTTTTTCACACAGTCTTCATTTTTCTCTTGCCTGTAATATAGGCCTCTAGTATTTTTAGCATCACAAAAGTCACCAGAAAAAGAAGATTATACCTCAGTGAATTGTGTTTCAACCTTTCAAAAGTCACTGAGTCAAGGTGTGAGTTTGGTCACCTTCTTTTCTTTTGTCTCCAGTTCACTGTTTCATGGTACAGTACATCAGAAAATTTTAAAAATAAAAACAAATAGGAAACATCATTATGAAGTGCAGTGCGGCGGCCAAATAATTATCAGTCACCAGAAAATGCAATTGAAAAGCCAAGATTTCTGCCTGGGGATGAACAACAAGTTCTTGGAAAAGACGATGTGTGACCTATCTTGTCAGCTTCACTGGGAGCTGACCTCTTTCTTCCACACCAGAAATAGTTTGTGGGTCTATTGCTGGTGGGTCTCCACAGGACATAAACTGTAATAGATTTTAAACAGACTGGCTCCCAGGGCTAAAGAATAAACTTAACACCTGGGATCTTTTGGCAAATGTGTATGAAAACCTGATCTATTTACCTGCAGTGTGCCACTTCCACTATTCTACGTCTATGCAGACAGTTGGCTTTCATGCAAGTTTCTGAAATGACACTAAATCTGCCAACCATTTCCATCAGCTTGGTTGAACTGAATGAATCATCTTCCTGAACAGAATGTCAAACAAAAGAGAGTCTATTTTAGCTCTGTTGAAGCGCGGGGACTCTTGAGCACTCGACGGCAGAAAAGCTCAAATTAGGGACTCAATCATCAAATCAAGATCTATGACTTATGTTAGCAAATAATTGCCTTCTTACAAGTCCAGCATAGTAAGCATCATAAGCATCTCAGTGAGGTGTTTAAAGGTCTCAGTATATATCAAATGTTAATTTAGTATACACTGTTGTTTAGTTCTGGTTGATTTCACCAGCTCACTTCTGGGTCTTTAGTTTGTTATTGATAATTGATAAAAAAAAAAAAAGAAAAAAAAAAAGCTCTTTAGTTTGTTGTGCTTCTTTTTTTACCAGTCCTTTGCCTCCTGGGAAGGTTGTGAACAATAGGTTTATGTCATATACACAATATGAGGGTTCCTTAATATGTGTTAGGATTAAGCAGCAACATCCAGGGCTGAAAAAAATGAAGCCAACGTAGAAGTGCCAAAAACTGCAGTTCCTGGAACGACCACTTGAGGCTGGCTCCAAAAGTGAGTCAATCCCCAGACTCCCATGTTAAAATGCCCAATTTTACAGCAGAAATAAACATGTTTACAGCCTGGTAGAAAAAAAGTGTTTTAGTCTCTATAGCTAATTTCCCCCTTCATGACAACTATATGGGGGGTGAATTTTTATATAACTCACTCGTTTACGTTTCATTAAGGCTTAAAGTTCTGCATAACTAGCGGTGTGCCGCTTTGAGTGTCGGATGAGTGAGCATGTGATTGGCACAAACTGACTTTTTAGATTAGTCAGGAGTTAGGCGGAGCTTCAGAACCACTATTCAGAAACCTGTGGGTGATGTCACAGAGGCTACATCCATCTTTATTAACTGTCTATGGACTATGGTTAGTCCATACTTGCACACCTAACAAATAAGGGCAAGTTGTCAGTTATTTAGATTATATGTATTTGAAGGTGATGCAGAATATATAAGTGAACAAAATATAGACATTAGTAAAAGAGTCTTAGATAACATGGTTAACAGTTTTAAATACCTAATGCTCCAATTATGCCCATTGCCTTATTCCTCACTGCATTGAGCAATAAAGGGCCGGAAATACTTTGTGCTTGTTTTTGCCAAGAGCCAAACATAGATAAGTTTTAGTTCAATTTAATTTCCAGTGGCAGCTATGGTGACTTGACAATCCAGAAATACAGATGAAAATGTTTGGTGGCTATGGTAACAGTTTTCTGCCAAACCTACTTATTTCCATAAAAAGCCTCTCAGTTCAGCTCCTCCAGTAAAATACTCAGACACTTTATTTTCTTTTATTTTTGGTAGTTTTGTGTTAAAGTATTTTGCTGATTTCAGGGTCTTCATGAGACAATACACATGATAACATGATTTACATACACATTCAGTATTGATTTGCGTCTACTCTGCCATTCATATTGGCTCTGGATTGCAACTTGCTGTCATTAGCTCAGAGTAAGTGTCCGTCTGTTTGACTAATAGTCTGTTTGTTTTTATCTGCTTGTATTCCCAATTCCCCCATGATCCTCTGTATATTTCTTCCTCTTTTATACTGTCCATCTATTTCTCATTTACTATGAATATCACAACGTCCGTCCCTGAGGGGCCCTTCCAAGAAATTACACATTATCACCCTTCGCTTTGACACAGACGTGTTGGAGCATTTATCACACCTATCAGGATGCGTCATAAACATATGATCGCATCCACTGTCTCTGGTGGGCTGTAGCTCATCTAGCACACACACACACACATACACACATCATACACACATTATACACAGCCTGCCAAATATCCAGATGTATCTGTCAACTCTCTGACGCTTATTTCACACACACATACACATGCATCCTCACATATATCCTATAGTCATCACAAATCTTCTTTCTCTCTCATGGTTTTCTCTTCCTACTGGTTTAGCAGGGCTCCCTTGGGCACAGTAGAACCCTATCCTGTTTAATTGAGTGTATCTCATCATCTGCAGTGGGCCTTCCCCCCTCTAATCAGTTTTAAGAGCTCCTTTGCTTTCTGCCACCCTTTACGCTTCAAGGGAGGCTAGCACTGTGTATGTGTGTGTGTGTGTATTTGTGAATGTTTTAAACGGATGGGGTGGGCTAAGTGCGGAGGATTAAAGCACCAGCGCGAATCATCTTGTTGACATGGAGTCCACGAAAAGTCTAAGTGAGAGAGACAGACGAGAAAGTGGTGCACCCTGACACACAGTGAGTGACTGAACTCCAAGTGTCATGGTATACACGGCTGCAGTCAGAGGAAAGATTTTTCCACTTTTCCTTCAATTGAACCCTTACAAAGGAGTAAATATATACATAACTTTCACCAGTGTCTCTCTAACATCTCACTTTCTGTGGGAGAGGAAGGTTTTCTGTTCAGTGATCATCTGCTAAAGAAGCATGCTTCCTTTTATTACATTTCCTGGTGCAGAATATTTTCTGGAGCTGCTGCGGCAGTAGAGGCGTTAGACATCTGCTCTTCATCTTATTACTAAATTAGAAAAATCAAAGGAAGAGACGTTACAGTGCAGCCAAAGCATTAAGACAGTGACACATTATTTTGTTGTTTTTATGTGGAGTTTGTTATTTGAAATGAAACACTCTCGATAAGCTTTAATGTAAAGATGTTTTCATCCCCATCGCATTAACCATGTAGGCATGGTAGTCCCTTAGCTCTCAATTTTAGGGGACAAAATGTATGTAAACACAAACACATTTGATATTTAGTTGCAAATCATTTGCAGTCAAAGGCTCTCTTAAATCTAAGGCCCTCTTCAGACCTGCATTAACAAGCGTCTCAGGTGATCCAATCACAAGTGGGCAGATCCGCGTACGTCAGTTCACACATGGCATTAACTTGCCTCTCCACATGCGCATGGAGTGATCACACCTCCCCACTTCATGTGCAGATAAATATGTATGTGTTGTTGTTATTAGTCAGTCCGACAAACGGGTCTGGTGCACGTGCGTGCGTGTGTGTGTGTGTAAGAGAGAGGGATAGAAACGCCACGGAGGGTCTGAGCGAATCATGTACTGTGCACAGCAATAAGATAAGGTTTTGGCAAATTGAAAAGTATTTTCAGTCCAATAGGAAGTTGTGGTGAGACTTATTAGACTGTGGTAGATGACGTCAGTAGAGTAGGCGGTCCTTCAGTGTGGCCCAGGACTGCTAATAGAATGTGTCCACATGTGGTCTAGACCACCTCTAAATGTGGTCTGAGTGATCGGATCTCAAATGCATCCTCAATGCATCTTGGGTGTGTTCACACATGAACTTAGAGCTGTCACTTTGGCTCGGGTCACCTGAGATGGATGTTAATACCAGGTCTGAACATGGCCTATGACCCACAAACAAAAGCAGAGGATTGGTATTTTCCCTCTCCCCGGCCTGTGTCTCAGCCATCTTCACTTCTTTCTTGTTTCAGTGTTGTTTTGCCCTCAGTGACTTTAGCAGGTAAAACACATGCTCAGCTGGACTGAGGTCAGGTGTCTGACAGTGCCATGCAAGAATATTTCACTGTTTGGCCCTAGAAACTCCTCAGATGTCTTGTCAGTGTGTTTAGGATCTCTGTCCTGCTACATTGTCCTGTAGGACTGTATATGAAGGAGCCAATGGGTCCTTCATAAACTCCTAGTGATTGTTTTGTTAAAAAGCCAATGAAAAATGCTACTAATACTGTACTTTCTGGCTGCACTGTGCACATGTTTCCATTCTCACTGCCTCTCTTTCATGCTTTCTTTCCTTTCGCTCCCTTGTCTCCTCACACTCCACATTCTTCTTCACTGGTGTGATCGTCACATATGTTGATCCAGCTTTATCCTGATGTGTCTCTGTGGGCCCAGAGACAATCAAGTCACACACAGATGCACTCGACTGGAAGACGGTGACGCCTTGCGGTGTTTTAAATGGACCCGAGAGATATTGTACAGGCAGACACACTATACCGATCCTCTGCATAGTCACACACATAGAAACACATTTAGTAAATACACATATGCTTGTGCACTGGGCTTGAATCTATACACAAAAACACACAGGTATATTGAAGCACCAAGCTAGCCAGGGCTCATTTAGTTCACAAATATCTCTCCCCTCTTTTTCTCACTTTCTCGCAGTCACACACCCATTACTGTATTAACTGGCAGTTGTCATTCACACATACACACTCACCCTCCTGTGGACAGAGCAGAAACATCCTGCTACAGAGTGAGAAGGCAGTGCTAATTGCCACTGCTTACTGATGCTTTCTAGTGACAATATGTTTGTGATGGTGTTTCAGACTGAACTATGCCGTTTGATGTTGCCCCAGCTGGCTGCCGGGACTGGCTGATGCTCCTCTACGGCATAAACACACACACACTATGGTCTACCTCCTAATCCCACCAAGGCCATC
Organism: Seriola dumerili; assembly: GCF_002260705.1. Classification (NCBI taxonomy): domain Eukaryota; kingdom Metazoa; phylum Chordata; class Actinopteri; order Carangiformes; family Carangidae; genus Seriola; species Seriola dumerili. Next base: position 1,490,046 of record NW_019174550.1, on the reverse strand, counting down.
ATCAGCGTCTGCTCCATTACCTCCTCTGTTTCTATTTTCACTCTCTCTGTGTCACTTTTGTACCAACTCCTGCTGATGTAAACAGGGAATAGGGTTCAGAACGGGGGTAGGTGGGAAGTGGGGGGCGGGGGGTGGATGTGGAGTCGGAGAGAGATAAGAAAGGAAAGATTAACCTCCTTCTAAAAGTGTGTGTTTGTATACATCTAGTATGCATGCCAAGCTAAGTGCTCATCTCTCTATGCATGTTGTGTTTCACCTGCTTAACCTCCACCTCCATCTTTGTCTCTTCGTATTCCTTCCTTTTTATCTTTGAGCCTTTTATAAGTACTCTTTGCCCTTGCTTTCTCATTCCACACTTGGAAAGTGCATCACTGCATCACATATTCAAAAGGATTGTGTGTGTGTGTGTGTGTGTGTGTGTGTGTGTGTGTGTGTGTGTGTGTGTGTGTGTGTGTGTGTGTGTGTGTGTGTGTGTGTGTGTGTGTGTGTGTGAGAGATGCTCCCTGTGGTTCCTGCTGTAATTCTGTATGCTTTCAGCTTGTTCTAGGTTCCCAGTGTGACTCAACCTCACATGTCTATTTGCATCTCTTTCTCCTTCTCTCTCTGTCTTTCTCTCTCTCTACATATTGCTGTTAGTAACTCTTCCTTGCTTTCATTCTCTAACAAATTTATCCCGTATTTTATCTCCCTCTTCTGCTTTCTTTCCTCCTCAACATCTCTTTTTTTCACATTCCATTTCAGATTGTCTTCTGTTCCTTCTTTCTCTGTCACTCCATCTTTCTCATGCATTTTCACTCCTCCTCTCACTTTCTCCCTACCTCTCTCTCTCTCTCCCTCCTCTTTCCATGACTGCCATCGCTTCTTTCATTTTCTGACTCAACACCTTGCTCTTTGCATGTCTATTTCTGGTCTCTATCTTCCTCTCCCCATGCCAGCATCACCTCCCCCTGGTTCTCATTATCTGTCTCTCTCTTTTCCTCTCTCCTGCCTCTGTCTCTGCTAAGATACCTTGTATTCTCGAACCTCTCCCACCCACATGTGCATGTGTGCACACACACACACACACACACACACACACACACACACACACACACACACACACACACACCTGCACACGTGCACACACAGATGCGCTGTTTTTAAAATCACTGCATCAGATCTGTCATTTTGTTCTGTGTTAGCATTTTGCTTCTGGGAACATGAGAAACATGCTAAAACTGCTTGACTGCAATATCAAGACAAGCCTTGACAAAGATTGGCCCTTAAACCCTTTTCTAGGATTTCACTTGATGCAGCTAGAAGCAGAAAAGGAAATGAAATCACACATTGAGGACCAAAACGTTTCTGAAACTAACATATTAAAGGTCCCATATTGTATAAAGGTAGATGTTCACATGTTGTTTGATTATAGATCAGGTCTAGTTTCTATATTAATACTGTGAAAGTATCAAAGCGCTCAGTCCACAGAGAAATGCACACAGCCTGTATTCAGAAACTGAGCTGTAAAACCAGCCGTGAGGACTTCTGTAACTTTGTGATGTCAAAACAAAGCAGTCACCGCTCTCCGCCCAGCCCCAAGCCACACCCACCTGGACCCACCATCCAACCATGCAGGATTTGGTTTCCCCTGAGTGTTTACCTGAAATCTGCTATATTTTTATTCAAGCACTCAGAAAACAGTCTGTCAGGACAGCAGATAAATCAGCCAATCAGAAGAGAGACGCAGAGCCTCCTCTCTTCTGATTGGCTGATTTACCTGCTGTTACTAGAGCTCCAGAGAGAAGCCTGAGAGAGGAGATGTAAAACTACACAGATATGGTTTTTGGTTCTTAAAACCACAAATATATCTTCTTATGAATCAACACTTCAAGTAAAACACTGAAAAAGTGTAAAATGTAGGCCCTTTTTAAATAATGAGAAATGAAACTTGCACCTGGTCATATTTCCATTATTTGACAATTGTTATCATATCATCTCTATACTGCAGATGTCCTTGCTTGCAATATTCCACTGCAACAACAGCATATATTAAAAAAACAAGAACAAAACTATGAATAGGTAGAGGAACCTGCCAAAGTGGCAGCAAAGTAAAGCATCTGTTCCTGAAATGTCTTTAATCATTTGAACTTTAGTATCAGAGTGAGAAATCTGACTAAGCCTTAATGTTTTTTTCTATCTGGCTGCTCTGCCCTCTGTTCTATTGAAACTTTTATTTATTTATTTATTTTCTTGTATCATGAACTCATGTTTTTGTCACTAATGATCCCCACTTGGTGCAACTTCCAGACAAAGCAGAGCAGATGTCCCTCAGATACCTGCTGTTAAATTACAGCATATTACATTTTTTGTCATTCAAACCCTGGTAACTAAGAAACAAGCCAGTTGTCAGTGATATGATCGCATCATAACAAGCGTTTGTGTAAATGTCGCTGCACCTTTGACTTTTTTCTCTGTCAGTGTGCGTTGCTTTTGTTTTGCACATTGTTACCATGCCCTAATTTATTTGTCACTTGAAGGGGGAGGATGCACACCCCCTGCCACCTTTTGATAAAATGGAACAGATGTTCATTGAAAAGCTACTGTGAAATTATAATTTTAATGCATTTTATTTTTTGTCATGCAAACCTTAAAGCTGATAAACAAGAAAGACGTGTGATATGATCTGCCAGTAATGAGCATTTGTATCATTATGTCGACAATTACAATGTCCTCATCTCTTTTTAGACTGCTTGTTTTTTTTTTTTAATCTCTGCGCTCTCCCTCCTGTTGACATGTTTTCACCATGCACTGTTGTTTTTACCATCTCATCTTGGCCTAGGTCCCCAGCGGGACAATGGAAGTATCCTCTGAACTCCATGACAATGAGTCTTGGAAAGCTGTGTGCAGGAAATTATCTCTCCACCGGTGAGTGAACTGACTGAGCGCTTTCTTCCCTCATGAGATCTGCATGCAAAGGTACAGACACTAGAAACACACAGCGATGTTCCTTCTACATGTAGTCTAACTGAACAGACTGTATCTCCTGACGGTAGTGCCCCATTCACATGTATAAACTCAACTTTACTCAAGCTCTCCTTCCTCATATTTCTTTCATAAAGCAATGATTAGTAGTAGTGAAAATTAGTGTAAAATTTACATGAGAAAATAAAAGAATTTGTGGCAGGGACCTTATGTTCAGACACATTGATCCAGCTTTTATTGCACACATTTGTCACAGCCTTTCACTGTGTAATCAGTGCATCTAAAATCATTGTCTGCAGAGCCTAATTTTCTTTGTTTCACTATGCACACTGGGATAACAGTTTGTTTTTGGCACTAGAGCCAAAAGGCTTTTGTTGTCAATGCTATTATTGCTATTAACATCCATTCAGAATCCGAGTAGCAAAAAAATAAAGTCTATACAGAAAAGTGGGCTACTGGTTCATTGATTTGATCCAGCGCAAAAAATTGTGGTGCCAATAGGCTTTTTTTTTTTTTTTTTACACTGTTTAAGTTTACCATTCAATGCACACACACTGCCACACACAAATAAGAAATGCTGTTCATGTTCGTTTCATTACCTTTTCATGTAGATGCCTCTACATCTGCTGAGAAGGTTTAGAGGTGATGGCATTTTCAATAGAATTGTACATGTGTGAAATACCTGGGGTACTATGGTGTCTCATACAGGTTGAAAGCCCATGTGAGAGACATTAAATAAACCGGCCCAGATATCAATAAAATGGTACGAATATGACCACAGTTATAAGCAATACACACAAGTAATAACTGCTCACCTATGAATATGTTGCCATCAAAATACAGCAGCTGCAGCAGTCAGCTTTTTTTCTCTGATAAACCTACAGAGTTATCAAATATGTGGTGATCACAGCGGAGCATGTAGCAGGATTATGAGCCAGATATTTCTCTCAGCAGTTTGTGGAGACCAAAACAGACATAAGAGTTTGAATACTGGACACAATGGATGCTAGTTCACCATAACAACTTTATGAGGTGATATGATAATATGTCAGTGTTATGATTACAGCTTGTTGTGCTGAGCCAAGTGTCCAAAAAAAATCTATAAATACTGGATTAATTTAAAGTTGTAGTTTCCCAGGATAGTGGCACACAGCACACACACACACTCGTGTGACAGTCACACACACACACACACACACACACACGCAACAGACACGGTTAAACTATATACACACATATATATATATATGTGATAGCAACACACACACACACAGGATTAAAGGTATATACACCAGCACATATACTATATATATATTAAGTATATATATGTTAGTATGTGTGTGTGTGTGTGTGTGTGTGTGTGTGTGTGTGTGTGTGTGTGCTATGTGTGTGTATTTAGATGACAGATGACTGCTGTAACACTCACTGCTGGAAAACAAAACTTGCAGCAAGTTAGTTCTCAACTTGGGTAAAGTTTTGTCTGGCGCTTACCTGTTCAGGTGGAAATTTGTGCACCCCAGCGCTAGAGAATTGGATACACACTGCAGTGTTGGGGTGGAAAATGAATACACTGCTCTTTCTGTCCTTTCAGGACGACTACATTAAAACAAAAAAAACAAAAAAGAATTGTTCAAAGTCTTGACCCAGCGCAGAAAGGAAAGAGGTCAGAGCCCCAGTGTGTTGGAGAGGAGGACAGAATTGGAGATGGAGATGTGTTCATGCTGTTTTTTATTGTGAGTGAATATTACTTTGGGGAACATAGAGTGACATTTGAGAGAGAGAGAGAGAGAAGACCTAGGAGCTCTTGTGAAAAGATTGAGAGATTTAGGGAAAGGTGGAGAGAGGCAGACAGAGAGACAGACTGTGATAAAAGTGGCATGTCGACTGAAATTGGAAGTGAAGTATCTGTAGTACTTTGGACACACACACACACATGCACAGCGTCAGCATCAGACAATCAGGTGGAGAGTGTGTTGAGGGGAGGCATCTCTTGTACAGCTGTGTCCTGTTGCCCATCAGAGCTATCTGCCCCCTCCCAATCTCTTCCTCTCTAAAACCGTGTCTCTGTTTAGCCCTCACACATCATTACCTGGAAACCCCATTGCTTTTTCCCAACTCCTTTCTTCCTTAACAGCTTCTCTTCCGGCCCAAACTCAGTCCTCCCCCACTGGACAGAGAGCAGGAGAGAAGCAGGAGGTTGGTGAGTCAGAGGCAGGTGCCTGACAGCCAGCCAGCCAGCTCAAGAAATTTGTCATCCACTACCTCCTGTGTTTTTTCCTTCCCATCTACCCCCCTGTCTGTCTCTGTGGTCTGCTGAGGCCCAGTGCTGCTCACTGGAGATACCAGGACCCACAGAGGAGGGCCAAATCCCCCCCATCTCTCTTCCTCTTCTACTCTTCCTATCATTCTTGCACTTATTTCCCTCATCCTTTTTCCACTGCTCTCATTCTCCATCACCCAAACACTCTCCTTTTATGCACCTAAACATTTCTCTCTCCTTCCTCCTTCTTTCATTTAGTCCTTCTTATTTTGCTCCTAGCCAGTGTTTCCCCTGCATGCCTTTGCCCAGACTCCTCAACCAGCACAGTGTTGGCACACAGTGCTTTCCTGTTGGGACACTACATATTTTGCTATGGCCAAATATTCACTCACACACTCATCTGTCCATATACAGATGCACACAAACACATACACTCACACACCCTCATAAATGCGTGAGCCCACTGAGGAAAAAAAAAAAAACAGTGTTTGTTTGTGTGCCGTACTCTTGCTCTTGCTCTTTCATGTGCCTTTTTTCATTTTCATTCATCCTGACTGGTTCACCTTTGGGACAGCAGCTCTAATCTCTCTGTTCCCTCTTGTCTCAGTTTGTTTGGTAGAGATTCTTTGAGCTGCTATCAGATTGGTTTGTTGTAGCCCACACTTTGTAGCTGGATGCTGTTGATGGTGTTTTCTGACTCTGATGTATGTGTTCTCATCGTGTTTGCTCGCCTTTTCCACTGCACTCTTCTGTCCACAGTGGCGCCACACTCACCTTGATGCACAAGCACACACGTAGACGAGTGCATGTATAAATATATGCTGCACAATCAGATTCTGTCCGTCTATGAACATGAACCTGTGCCAAACCCTATGTCTGTGTGAATTTCTATACAGTGGCTCCATAATCTAGCTCACACCTACGGATCACTATATCATCCTGCCTTGGTAAACATTATCCTGATTTTTTCCACCATCTTTTCATTCCCTCAATTTATTTTATTGACATCCTCCTACTTTTTGGTAGCATGTAGTCATCACCAGTGCCCTCCACTGTCATTTGCTGTTGCTGTTTCCTGTGTCACGGTGTTAGTCGGCTTTGCAGCGGTTGTAATGTCAGCCATTTCTTCTTGTGTGTGGCTCAGATCACACAATTAGACAGCACGCGTGCTGATAATACTGTATAATACTGGTTAAATATGCTGTGCTGGGGTTGGACAATGTGGACAATATTCTACAATCTGAATAGGGCTGTAATTTGTTACTAAGGTCAATAATCAAAATGAGAAATCACCACATAGAGGTGCTTATTCTAGTGAGATGAATCATCTCTAGTAGTTTTTGGGCTCTAGACTTTTGAGGAATTACCATGTATCTGTAACATGTTAATGTAATTGAGTGTCTTCAGAATGTACTACTTACAATGCAATACAGGCTAATACTGTAAGTGTTCTTGCTTCAGTGAAGCACACTCATGTTCTCTCTTTTATTTGGTGTGATTGCTGAATCACATGAAAACTCTCCTCTTTTAGCCTCTTTGTTCTCACATCATCAGGTGGATTCAACATTTTCATACCTTTCAAAATATTCACATTTTTCTACTTTTTTGGAAATAATGGATGTGAATTAGTAGAAAGAAATAGGTGTGTGTTTGAGATTACAAGTAACTTTGTCCAGCCCTTGATTAAAAAAAAAAAAAAAAA
>NW_019174550.1:1334823-1468899 GCF_002260705.1 Seriola dumerili | reverse complement strand
CACACACACACACACACACACACACACACACACACACACACACACACACACACACCTGCACACGTGCACACACAGATGCGCTGTTTTTAAAATCACTGCATCAGATCTGTCATTTTGTTCTGTGTTAGCATTTTGCTTCTGGGAACATGAGAAACATGCTAAAACTGCTTGACTGCAATATCAAGACAAGCCTTGACAAAGATTGGCCCTTAAACCCTTTTCTAGGATTTCACTTGATGCAGCTAGAAGCAGAAAAGGAAATGAAATCACACATTGAGGACCAAAACGTTTCTGAAACTAACATATTAAAGGTCCCATATTGTATAAAGGTAGATGTTCACATGTTGTTTGATTATAGATCAGGTCTAGTTTCTATATTAATACTGTGAAAGTATCAAAGCGCTCAGTCCACAGAGAAATGCACACAGCCTGTATTCAGAAACTGAGCTGTAAAACCAGCCGTGAGGACTTCTGTAACTTTGTGATGTCAAAACAAAGCAGTCACCGCTCTCCGCCCAGCCCCAAGCCACACCCACCTGGACCCACCATCCAACCATGCAGGATTTGGTTTCCCCTGAGTGTTTACCTGAAATCTGCTATATTTTTATTCAAGCACTCAGAAAACAGTCTGTCAGGACAGCAGATAAATCAGCCAATCAGAAGAGAGACGCAGAGCCTCCTCTCTTCTGATTGGCTGATTTACCTGCTGTTACTAGAGCTCCAGAGAGAAGCCTGAGAGAGGAGATGTAAAACTACACAGATATGGTTTTTGGTTCTTAAAACCACAAATATATCTTCTTATGAATCAACACTTCAAGTAAAACACTGAAAAAGTGTAAAATGTAGGCCCTTTTTAAATAATGAGAAATGAAACTTGCACCTGGTCATATTTCCATTATTTGACAATTGTCATCATATCATCTCTATACTGCAGATGTCCTTGCTTGCAATATTCCACTGCAACAACAGCATATATTAAAAAAACAAGAACAAAACTATGAATAGGTAGAGGAACCTGCCAAAGTGGCAGCAAAGTAAAGCATCTGTTCCTGAAATGTCTTTAATCATTTGAACTTTAGTATCAGAGTGAGAAATCTGACTAAGCCTTAATGTTTTTTTCTATCTGGCTGCTCTGCCCTCTGTTCTATTGAAACTTTTATTTATTTATTTATTTTCTTGTATCATGAACTCATGTTTTTGTCACTAATGATCCCCACTTGGTGCAACTTCCAGACAAAGCAGAGCAGATGTCCCTCAGATACCTGCTGTTAAATTACAGCATATTACATTTTTTGTCATTCAAACCCTGGTAACTAAGAAACAAGCCAGTTGTCAGTGATATGATCGCATCATAACAAGCGTTTGTGTAAATGTCGCTGCACCTTTGACTTTTTTCTCTGTCAGTGTGCGTTGCTTTTGTTTTGCACATTGTTACCATGCCCTAATTTATTTGTCACTTGAAGGGGGAGGATGCACACCCCCTGCCACCTTTTGATAAAATGGAACAGATGTTCATTGAAAAGCTACTGTGAAATTATAATTTTAATGCATTTTATTTTTTGTCATGCAAACCTTAAAGCTGATAAACAAGAAAGACGTGTGATATGATCTGCCAGTAATGAGCATTTGTATCATTATGTCGACAATTACAATGTCCTCATCTCTTTTTAGACTGCTTGTTTTTTTTTTTTAATCTCTGCGCTCTCCCTCCTGTTGACATGTTTTCACCATGCACTGTTGTTTTTACCATCTCATCTTGGCCTAGGTCCCCAGCGGGACAATGGAAGTATCCTCTGAACTCCATGACAATGAGTCTTGGAAAGCTGTGTGCAGGAAATTATCTCTCCACCGGTGAGTGAACTGACTGAGCGCTTTCTTCCCTCATGAGATCTGCATGCAAAGGTACAGACACTAGAAACACACAGCGATGTTCCTTCTACATGTAGTCTAACTGAACAGACTGTATCTCCTGACGGTAGTGCCCCATTCACATGTATAAACTCAACTTTACTCAAGCTCTCCTTCCTCATATTTCTTTCATAAAGCAATGATTAGTAGTAGTGAAAATTAGTGTAAAATTTACATGAGAAAATAAAAGAATTTGTGGCAGGGACCTTATGTTCAGACACATTGATCCAGCTTTTATTGCACACATTTGTCACAGCCTTTCACTGTGTAATCAGTGCATCTAAAATCATTGTCTGCAGAGCCTAATTTTCTTTGTTTCACTATGCACACTGGGATAACAGTTTGTTTTTGGCACTAGAGCCAAAAGGCTTTTGTTGTCAATGCTATTATTGCTATTAACATCCATTCAGAATCCGAGTAGCAAAAAAATAAAGTCTATACAGAAAAGTGGGCTACTGGTTCATTGATTTGATCCAGCGCAAAAAATTGTGGTGCCAATAGGCTTTTTTTTTTTTTTTTTACACTGTTTAAGTTTACCATTCAATGCACACACACTGCCACACACAAATAAGAAATGCTGTTCATGTTCGTTTCATTACCTTTTCATGTAGATGCCTCTACATCTGCTGAGAAGGTTTAGAGGTGATGGCATTTTCAATAGAATTGTACATGTGTGAAATACCTGGGGTACTATGGTGTCTCATACAGGTTGAAAGCCCATGTGAGAGACATTAAATAAACCGGCCCAGATATCAATAAAATGGTACGAATATGACCACAGTTATAAGCAATACACACAAGTAATAACTGCTCACCTATGAATATGTTGCCATCAAAATACAGCAGCTGCAGCAGTCAGCTTTTTTTCTCTGATAAACCTACAGAGTTATCAAATATGTGGTGATCACAGCGGAGCATGTAGCAGGATTATGAGCCCGATCATTTCTCACTTCAGCAGTTTGGTGGAGACAAAAACCACGCATTAAGGAGCTTTGAATACTGGACCACCACATCGGATGCTAGTTCACCATAACAACTTTATGAGTGATTATGATAATATGTCAGTGTATGATTACAGCTTGTTTGTGCTGAGCCAAGCGTGTCCAAAAAAATCTATAAATACTGGATTAATTTAAAGTTGTAGATTTCCCAGGATAGTGCCACACACACACACACACCACACACACACACACACGACAACAGGGAAAATTAAAATATATACACACACTATATTAGTATATACCTGAGTACTACTTACACAGACACACACAGGATTAAATATACACACACATATATATATATATATATATTATATATATATATACTATTATATATGTATATATCGTTGTGATGCTGTCGTGGTAGTGTGTGTGTGTGTGTGTGTGTGTGTGCTATGTGTGTGTATTTAGATGACAGATGACTGCTGTAACACTCACTGCTGGAAAACAAAACTTGCAGCAAGTTAGTTCTCAACTTGGGTAAAGTTTTGTCTGGCGCTTACCTGTTCAGGTGGAAATTTGTGCACCCCAGCGCTAGAGAATTGGATACACACTGCAGTGTTGGGNCACACACACACACACACACACACACACACACACAGGATTAAATATATACACACATATATATATATATGTATACACACACACACACACAGGATTAAATATATACACACACATATATATATATATATATATATATATATGNTGAATACACTGCTCTTTCTGTCCTTTCAGGACGACTACATTAAAACAAAAAAAACAAAAAAGAATTGTTCAAAGTCTTGACCCAGCGCAGAAAGGAAAGAGGTCAGAGCCCCAGTGTGTTGGAGAGGAGGACAGAATTGGAGATGGAGATGTGTTCATGCTGTTTTTTATTGTGAGTGAATATTACTTTGGGGAACATAGAGTGACATTTGAGAGAGAGAGAGAGAGAAGACCTAGGAGCTCTTGTGAAAAGATTGAGAGATTTAGGGAAAGGTGGAGAGAGGCAGACAGAGAGACAGACTGTGATAAAAGTGGCATGTCGACTGAAATTGGAAGTGAAGTATCTGTAGTACTTTGGACACACACACACACATGCACAGCGTCAGCATCAGACAATCAGGTGGAGAGTGTGTTGAGGGGAGGCATCTCTTGTACAGCTGTGTCCTGTTGCCCATCAGAGCTATCTGCCCCCTCCCAATCTCTTCCTCTCTAAAACCGTGTCTCTGTTTAGCCCTCACACATCATTACCTGGAAACCCCATTGCTTTTTCCCAACTCCTTTCTTCCTTAACAGCTTCTCTTCCGGCCCAAACTCAGTCCTCCCCCACTGGACAGAGAGCAGGAGAGAAGCAGGAGGTTGGTGAGTCAGAGGCAGGTGCCTGACAGCCAGCCAGCCAGCTCAAGAAATTTGTCATCCACTACCTCCTGTGTTTTTTCCTTCCCATCTACCCCCCTGTCTGTCTCTGTGGTCTGCTGAGGCCCAGTGCTGCTCACTGGAGATACCAGGACCCACAGAGGAGGGCCAAATCCCCCCCATCTCTCTTCCTCTTCTACTCTTCCTATCATTCTTGCACTTATTTCCCTCATCCTTTTTCCACTGCTCTCATTCTCCATCACCCAAACACTCTCCTTTTATGCACCTAAACATTTCTCTCTCCTTCCTCCTTCTTTCATTTAGTCCTTCTTATTTTGCTCCTAGCCAGTGTTTCCCCTGCATGCCTTTGCCCAGACTCCTCAACCAGCACAGTGTTGGCACACAGTGCTTTCCTGTTGGGACACTACATATTTTGCTATGGCCAAATATTCACTCACACACTCATCTGTCCATATACAGATGCACACAAACACATACACTCACACACCCTCATAAATGCGTGAGCCCACTGAGGAAAAAAAAAAAAACAGTGTTTGTTTGTGTGCCGTACTCTTGCTCTTGCTCTTTCATGTGCCTTTTTTCATTTTCATTCATCCTGACTGGTTCACCTTTGGGACAGCAGCTCTAATCTCTCTGTTCCCTCTTGTCTCAGTTTGTTTGGTAGAGATTCTTTGAGCTGCTATCAGATTGGTTTGTTGTAGCCCACACTTTGTAGCTGGATGCTGTTGATGGTGTTTTCTGACTCTGATGTATGTGTTCTCATCGTGTTTGCTCGCCTTTTCCACTGCACTCTTCTGTCCACAGTGGCGCCACACTCACCTTGATGCACAAGCACACACGTAGACGAGTGCATGTATAAATATATGCTGCACAATCAGATTCTGTCCGTCTATGAACATGAACCTGTGCCAAACCCTATGTCTGTGTGAATTTCTATACAGTGGCTCCATAATCTAGCTCACACCTACGGATCACTATATCATCCTGCCTTGGTAAACATTATCCTGATTTTTTCCACCATCTTTTCATTCCCTCAATTTATTTTATTGACATCCTCCTACTTTTTGGTAGCATGTAGTCATCACCAGTGCCCTCCACTGTCATTTGCTGTTGCTGTTTCCTGTGTCACGGTGTTAGTCGGCTTTGCAGCGGTTGTAATGTCAGCCATTTCTTCTTGTGTGTGGCTCAGATCACACAATTAGACAGCACGCGTGCTGATAATACTGTATAATACTGGTTAAATATGCTGTGCTGGGGTTGGACAATGTGGACAATATTCTACAATCTGAATAGGGCTGTAATTTGTTACTAAGGTCAATAATCAAAATGAGAAATCACCACATAGAGGTGCTTATTCTAGTGAGATGAATCATCTCTAGTAGTTTTTGGGCTCTAGACTTTTGAGGAATTACCATGTATCTGTAACATGTTAATGTAATTGAGTGTCTTCAGAATGTACTACTTACAATGCAATACAGGCTAATACTGTAAGTGTTCTTGCTTCAGTGAAGCACACTCATGTTCTCTCTTTTATTTGGTGTGATTGCTGAATCACATGAAAACTCTCCTCTTTTAGCCTCTTTGTTCTCACATCATCAGGTGGATTCAACATTTTCATACCTTTCAAAATATTCACATTTTTCTACTTTTTTGGAAATAATGGATGTGAATTAGTAGAAAGAAATAGGTGTGTGTTTGAGATTACAAGTAACTTTGTCCAGCCCTTGATTAAAAAAAAAAAAAAAAAATCATCTCCAGAAAAGCTGCAGATGCATCAGGTTTTCTGAGTGGACCCAATCAGAAAGGAAAGAGATAATCATGCAGTGTGCTTGAGAGGGCAAGTGATGGAGAGAGAGAGAGCTAGTGCAATTTTTTTTTGCAATTTAATGATTTTTCCAAAGTGGAATTACCAGTTTCCTGTGTGCTGTGGTCTGTGTCACTGCTGCTCCTCTGTTGGCCTGTGGAGGGACCAGACAGATATGCGCTGCCCTCCTGACACATGAGGTACTATTTTTCTGAAGGAGTCAAATAAACTGTGCCCAGTGCAACAAGGGCCTTCCAGTTTCATGTGCAAACATTCAACCAGGACACAGCGTGGCTCTGTTCATACATCCACGCATGCACACATAGCCATCCATTTTCACTGGATGTATTCATCTTACTCATCCCGTAACACCCTTTATTACATCCTTCTTTTCCTCTGTTCCATATCCCCACCTCTAATTGCTCCCTCATTTTTTTCCTGCCGGTTCCTCTTCCCTCAAATTCATTGCTTTTCATGCCTTCCACCTCTTATCACTGTGACTTGATATTTATCTCTGCACTGTTCTCGCTCTGATCACCTGTTCCCCTCCGCCTGCTCCCAGCTGTGTTTGTGCATTGCAGTCCATGCACTGAGATGAGATGGCGCTAACAGCTGAGACACAACCACCAATCTATCTATAAATCAATCATGCTATCACCTGGGTTTGTGGAGTATTTTGGTCTCCTTAGTGCACCATCTGCTTTGTTGTTGCGTCTCTCCTTATGAACATGTGTGCAGGTGCATCAGCAGACACATGGTTGTGTATGAATGCGTTCGTGTGCGTGTGTGTGTGTGTGATTGCGTAGACCTGCTTGAACATTCCTCCGTTCAGCTTGACTTGTTTATCTTTTCCTCCTACCTTTATTTGCCAAAAGGCTCAATCCCAGAAGGCTTGTGACAGTTTTACTTGTCAAATGTGTGTTTGCATTTCCTCCTCTGTGTGTCTGTCTGTCGCTCCCTATTGTTGGTTTGTTCTCATTCACTTTTGAAGTTACTGTGACTTGTCTTGCTCCTTGGTTTGCAGTGGAACTAACTGGAAATGCTGGTGTGAGAGGACTAACAATTAAGCATGAAATGAAGTAAATGGAGCAAATGAAGTGTAAAAAGTGTCGCTCAGAAACTCGAAGAAATTGAGAAAAACATTTACATTTAACAATTCTATAATATTGAAATGTCATGCCATGCTTAAACAAAACATTTGTAAAGGGCCAAAATCTGCATCAATACTGTGAAGATGCTTCAGATTTACCTAGCAGTAGCAGCATTAGTACCCAACCAAGTAACCAGTACTAAGGAGTACAACGGTCTAAGTATAGCATGCATACAGTAAAGTATGTCAACATGGAATGATCAGGTACAAGAAGAAATCTAAGGAATATTAGTGTGTTTGCATGAGACAATGACGTGAGGTAGTCCCACAGTCTTTTGTAATTGTGAGCTTGAAGTGTGGAGGTGTAATCATCACTGCTATTTGTATTTCATCTCACTTCTTCTTCTTTATTCTTTAGATGAGGAACCAGATGAGAAAAGGATTGTGTGGACGATTAATGGAGGAACAGGTGAGAATAAAAACCTGACCGGTATACACTGTGTTGAGTGCCAGGTTTCACCACAGTGCATTTCTAAGTGGAAAACAGTTTGTCAAAGTGAGAAAACACTGACGAAAAGTGGTTTTGTTCTGGGCAGCAGCTAGAAGTTTTCCAAAGGAGACAAACTGTAACCATTTGGTTTCTGTCCTGTAAATCCAACAAGGCAAAAGCACAAAGACAGCGTAAGATTAATTGCTTAAAACTGAGCTGGAACGTCCAAGTGGCCTGATCCATTTAGCTGACAGTCTGGCTCACATTAGAAATGGAACAAAGTGACAGCCAACAAATCACCACCACGATTGTGTGTTTTACATGATTAAATGACAGAGGGAGTATTAAATCAAACGAAGCTCACCTTACACACTCACTGGCTTAAAGCCACTCCTTTCTCCATTCAATTACAATTTATCCAGGAGGGAGCGTTCATTGTTTCAAACACAAATCCATTTCTTGTTGACTACATGTATTAATAAGTTTGTAGTTTCTTTGACAGTGATCGCATCTTCCTGGCTGTGTAGTTAATCAGCTGCTCTCCTCTTTAGTGTGCAAGTTATATTAGACTAGTGTGCTTGCTTGCACTCTTGCAATGATGTTATTATTTAGATCAACATATTTAATAACCAGGATAATGACATTATTCCCAGCTGATATTTAGTCTTGATTTGTCTTGATTTGTTATTGTGTGACTTTCAGTGGTGGAAGAATTGTTCAGATCCTTTCCTGGCATAAAAACACGATGACACAAACAAACGAACTGATTGAGGCAGCGGTCGACTGGTAACTCCCATGTTCTGAGGCTTTGAACAGAGCGATTAAATCAGCTGTTTCTGGTTAAAACAAAGATCTATATGGGGGTCTATAGGGTCTATATGTGAAGGCATCATATCCATAATGTTGTCTGACGCTTATAATAACAATATGAACCTATCAGTGGAAAAAACCACTGTGGATGTTTTCCTTTGTATCCGGGTTCTCCCCTTTCCATTATCTCCTCTTTCTATTACTTCATCAGACTGAAGTTGACCACAGACTATGTTTGAGAAATATTCAGAAACTTTAATTTGGTTCCCATCACTGAGCTCTGTGGAGTCGTCTCTGTCTGCTGCCTAGATAGCTTTTCATATAACTGAATCAAGAACATAAAATGTTGAGATTGAGTCTATCCCACTCATCCCCATGACTACCATTTGCGTCAAGCTGAATAGTTTTCCCTTGTCATGTCTGTGAAGTGGAAATAACATGAACATCAAATGTTTTTAATCCAGCTTTCATGCTATTATTGTCACTCATATCACAGTCTGCCTTCTTCAGTTGAAAACTTGGAGAGAAGTTAAAACTTTTGTGTGGTTGCTATAAGCAGAAAGTATCAAAGTATCTTTATTGTCATGCATTTCATTGTTTCCATGTGTTGTGTGTGTGTCTCATTCCATCAGTGGGTTAGTGGAAGTCTGCACACTGTGGGTGCACAAGAAAGCCACGATAAAACTTCCCAGATTTGACTTTTCTCTCCACATCAGGAGCTCTGTTTGCAGGGCTCCCGCACCATCATTCACATTGCAGCAGAATTGCAGACAGAACTAAATTTCTAAATTTTCTCCCCTGTAGCAAAATACCGTAGTAACATAGAGTACTTATTTAATTATAAGTACTGTGTTGTATTATATATTGTAGATTTCAATTCTACAGAGCCTACAAAGGGCCTCTAGAAGTAGAGTCAAGTACCAGGAGTGAGGGTTGGATCCACAGGCTTCAAGCATCACACTACACCTATAGCAAGTGGGTGTGTGACAGGTAACACACCACAAAAGCCAACTAAGGTTAATACAGCTGCCAAATACCTAATCATGAAAAAGGAAAGGTGCTTTCCAACAGGTGTTAGCAATGCTTTGAATACCACTGACGACTAGTACCACCTGTAGTACTGGCTCCTCAGTTCACGTTTCACGCTTTGTATAGATCTGACTGCAGACCATTGAATCCTCCTGTGTTGCTCACTGCAAACATCAAAACATACAGCATGAAGACCATGAAATTATATTTAAAACAATCTCCATTATACATGTGTGTTAGTGTTTTTTCTTTTAATTATATATCTATGAATGTTTGTGCTTTTCCTCCCATAAGGGGGGAGGGGTGTGGAGAAAGACACAAGCTGGCCTTTGTTTTAAAGTTTCTCCCAGCTGTCAATAAATGTTACTGAAGAGCAGAATATTACTGATAGCACCTGTAAACACACCGCTTGACACACAGGTTGAGAGTAATATATAACTTCGCTGCTGCCTATTTGTCCAACAAACTGAAATCCCTTCCTTCGCAGGTGCCCACTTTGTGTGAACTTTTTATGCATTGAACTCTTGTTCATCTGAACTCTTTCAGGACTCTGTTTTACCTACACTATGTGGACACTGGTCTTCTTTAGAAGATAAGCTGCCAAAGGACTGGCGCTATGCTGCCAAGTGAGTAACCGCCTGGCCTTGTGTGCTTGACCTCAGGTAGTGTGTGCGTGCGTGCGTGTGTGTGTGTGTGTGTGCGTGTGTGTGTGTGTGTGTGCGTGTGTGTGTGTGTGTGTGCGTGTGTGTGTGTGTGTGTGCGTGTGTGTGTGTGTGTGTGCGTGTGTGTGTGTGTGTGTGCGTGTGTGTGTGTGTGTGTGCGCAGCTGACACCATATACAACCTGCCAGACACCTGCTGCCAGGTTTGTTCGCTTAAAGTCACAAACCTCACCTCCATACACAGTGTCACTTCCTCTGTGCATATGTGTGTGTGTGCACTATATGCAGAACCTCTGTTTTAGTATAATTTATGCTAAAACAGCGACTTTTTGGTCATTTTATTAAGTTACATGATGGCAATAGGATTAGTGGTGACACCTACACATCTTTCCTTTTTCCCTTATTCCACCTTCCCTCTCTCACTTCATCCTGTCATCCCTGCTCCCGTCCTCACCCTTTCATCTGTCGCTCTCTATTCTTCCCCTTCAGCCCTTATCGCTTCTGTCTTTCTCTCTCCTGTCATGCTTTCATCCCTCCCCTCTTATCCTTGCCGTCTCATCTCATCCCACTTTCTGCTCATCCTTTCATCCGTTCCCCCGTCTGTCAGTTTAGTTACTTTACTGACTGCTTATCAGAGGCTGTTTTGCCTAAACAGTGTGCAAAATGTCACTTTCAAAGCCCAACAAGCAACAGTTTCTGTAGTCACACTGCACCGAGTTCCTCAAATTGAAATGAAATATGTACATATGACATGATAATATGATAATATCCAGTCACTTATATCTACAGCACGAGTTTCTCCATATCGTCTGTTCTCTCTTGGAGGCTCCATTCTATATGATTGTGAATGACCTGTAATCTATGAGATCACACTGTACACAGATTGGTCAGTACCCAGAGCTGCAAAGACTCATTGCCAACATGCCTGTGCATGAGGTGTGTGTATGTGTGTGTTTATGCTTGTGTTTGTGTATGTCAGGTCTGTGTTCTTGTTCTTATCCTTAGAAAATCCTTCTTAGAATGAGCTCATCTGTTCCGGGAAAGGACATTTTGACTTGACCTAAGCCTATTAAGGTTCTACTTTAGTGTAAAATATTAGTTTAATTAAAGTATTATTATTTAGAACTGTGCTTAATGATTAAGTTAACCATCCTTTAGCTTTAGTTAATTATGTTATGGCTTTAGTTAATTATGGAGGTTCAGTACTAAAATGCTGGAGTAACCCTTTAAAAAATGTGGAAGTAGGTAACACACACATTCATGCACAAATCTATAGATGCCAACACATGCATGCAGTATACATTCACCCACATATACACAGGCCTGCACACACTTGTCACCTGTCAGATAAATATAACTTGGACAAGCCATCCTCCCTCACAGTGTGACATGCAGCCATGCAAAGGTGACTGAATACAGGTGTTGGGTGTGCATGTGCTACTTCTCTTTGTGTGTGTCTCCACAGCCTCCATCTGACCACGTGGCGGCTCTGAATAGCCTCCATCTCGGCTTCACTACAATTAGAGTAAAAGTGATGCGTTGCTCCAAGGCGCTGCAATTAGGCTGAGTCACGTCAGCGCTGGACAGCTCTGATGAAGGGCTATTAGAGAGCCAGGGATGATGGAGGCACTCACACAACCCCCCCACCCCCACCCCCCACCTTTACCGCCATCACCATTCGTCACCACAACCCCCACTGCATGGCCCCCACACCCTCTTCCTCCACATCCATCACCATTACCACCAAACTTTCCCAGGCAACTACTCTGAGAAAGAGTCATTCTAACCTGGCAGCTCTCTCCCCACCATTTTTCCCTCCTCTCTCTTCTGCATCTGTCTCATTTCCTGCCACGGATTCATATATATTTCGGGATAAGTGCTCTCCATGAATCTTACACCTGCTTTCTCTCTCTCTGCCTTTTCTATCCTTCATCCACTCTCCTTCCTTCTGTTCATATGCACGTCTATTCATCTTCCTCTCTCTAGCCTCTTTGAGTGCTTCACTCTCCCTCTTCCTTCCGTTTTTTTTTCTCAGAGTCATGCACCTCTTTTAATAGCTCAATTTCTCTTATTTTCCCCTTATCTTCTCCAATTTGATGCATTTCACCTGGCTGAATCATTTTGCCTGTATCAATCCATCTCCTCCTCCTTCACTCTTTTACTCTCGCCCCTATTTTAATACTTTAGTCCAAAGCCTCTATTTGTCTCTGAAAATGAATTTTTGAGCAGCTTCTGGGAACTCTGACTCCCAGAGTTCTCAAGTATTATTTTAGATACAGAGGTTAGTTGTATGGTGTACATTTTTTTCTCTTTGGTTATTTGCTATAGTTTATCTGCTGAAGTGAATTACTTCCAGCTCATGACATTTAAGTGGAATTAAGGTGAACAACTGGAGGAGTTTAAACAAATCATCATAAATGTAGTTATCTGTATCACAAGTCCTTCTTTTGTGCCTGAAAATGCATCATTAATTAGGTCAGATAAATGCTTCCTCAAGGACTGGGTTGAAGACACAGCAAGAAGCAGCAGGTAGCATTTTCTAACCTGTTCCATGAAAACTCAGTTCAGTTCAAAGTTGAAGTGTTTCAATGTAAAGTGCAAATCAACTACAATCAAAGAAAAAAAAACCCATCATAATCAAAAGAATTTCTGCAGAAATAAATTAGTAATTCTATAAATATCAGCCTCAATAGACCAAGCAGCAAAATAATCTTGGTTGCAATTTCACTAATAGAGGCAGGCAGTGTTTTATTTTTGTATAGACAAATACTGACAAAAATGATGTTATTTGTGCCATTAGAGTGAAACACTACCTGACAGCTCTCCAGTTTACCTTTTCTACTCACAATAAACTTGCCAAATAGTGTATTATTTTCATGGTGAGGTTAATTCTTGTGTTTCTCAGTCTTTTATGTCTTGTAGGTGTTAGGTGTTAATATTTAGTAACAACTAAGCTCTATAGTAAGACTAGATTGTGCAGTTAATTCAGTGATGTGTAAATCTCATCTTAATAAGCACTTATCATCGGCCAAGTTTAAACAGCTGCTGCAAACAGCTGCTTGGTTCCACAATGAAAAACACTAAGTGCATGGTTCTCTCTATATCTCCCTCCATGTTTCCATCACTGTCCAGACCACCTCTAATAATATCCAGGCCGTAGTGGAAAGCTGAAGAGAGAAGAAAACCGAAGGCGTGTTTGTGCCAGCAGTCAGAAAGCACCTGTTCTGCTTGATGGTCGATCTTAACATACCAGAACTCAGCCGCTTTGGCTCCCAGCCAGCGCTGGACTAAGGCCACTGGTGTGACCGCCAGAAACACACCCTTATGTTTGTCAAGGTGAAAGAGTACTTTTGTTGCGGGGCAAGTGAGCTCAGAGTGTAGGTGTGTGTGAGATTACTGTGAGACATCATCATTTTTCTTCCTCCTTAGTGTCTCCCCCATAATTGCTTCTTGATTACCGGCCTTAATTACCTTTTCTTTTCGTTGTATGCCACTAATTGTATCACAAAAGCTACATGTTATGAAAGATATTTCTTTTCATAGGTGTGTGTTACTCAACCAATAATTAGACTTAAAATTGTAATTTTCTGTATCTCCAATTTTGCATCATGTGTATGTGTTTGTTCCTGCTGTTTCCAGTGTCTGATTTGTTAGGACTTGTTCTTGCAGGCATCCATGGTGCCCCCTGGTGGAGGGAGGACTCACGTCTGTGTCCACTTACAGAGTCAGTTCAACTTCATCACAAGTACCTTCACTGATGTAAGTCCGGCTGACTTAATCATCTCCTTTTCACTTAAGTTTCCACTTTTCCTATTTAGTCCTGTGTCCTACTGTAGCTATAATTGTTGTACTATAATTCATTACATACAGTATAAAGTCCAGGCCTTGAAAGTTTTCCAGTACAGTTTGATACAAAGCACTCTGTTATACAGATGAATATTCTGACTCGTTTTCACATATATATGTGCTAGAGTATATGACTTTATATTTTATTTGTTAGCACTGGTCTGGTCTCTTGGATATTCCCTGTGTTTTATATATAGAGAGAGCTTTGAGCTTTGATCAACATGATGGTGAGAATAATGATTATTATTAACATTATTTTTACTACTAGTACCATCAGTGGTAGTAGTAGTAGTAGTAGTAGTAGTATCTAAACAGCAGACAGTCACAGTTTTACAAATTGGGTAATAATTGGGTGGCTACAAGAGTGTCATTTTTTGAAAAGGGTTTCAGACCCTTTCTCTGCTGTTGCCATCTAAAAACCCTTATTATATTATTCTTTCATTCCATCGCCATTGCTCCCCTTTGTCCTGAAAACTAACATTATTCAGTAAAACACACAGTACACAGGAATTTAAAACCTGATAATTGTGACTGATTTAATTAAAAGAGGCTTGTGTTCATTTCACAATCTCTCAATTTTCCATACCCCCTGTCCTTATTTTACTCTCATCCACCTACTGTATCACTGTCCCTGTGCATCTCACCATGGTTACACCCAGTAATGTCCTTGTTCCCCCTATCTGACATTTTATCCTCCTCCATCACCCTTTGCCATCCGCCTTTCCATCTCGCCACACTGGAATTACCCTGATTATGATTATAGCCGTGATGATAATGATAACCACTGCAAAATTGCACTCTCTCATATCCAACACCCAGGAGATTATGATTGACTGAAAGGCTCCCTGCAAATGTTTCCCCCATCCCATTTTTCTGCTTTCCTCAATTTCTCTTTGTTTCTTCGTCTTCTTTTTTTTCTTTTCTTGTTTTATTTGGCTTTTTTTGTACTTTCTTTGGTCTCTCCGCTCATTGTTCACTCCCTCTACAGCTCACCTCTTGTCTCTTTTCAGTCTTTTTCAATTTTCTGGCAGTCTTTCATCTCTGTTGTTGTGCTCCTTTCAACCTTTCCTTGTCCATCTTACCTCCGCCACTTGTCCCTGGCTCTCTCCTCTCTCGCTCCCGGTTTTCAGTCCTTATTTGTTCTCATCTCCCTCTCTCCACTCTCATCCTGTCCTGCCCGCGTATTCAACTGCCACAAAGGAACAAGATAAATTTGCTTTTTAGCCATATTGCATTCAGGAAGTAATTAGTTGAGTTGCCTCGCCTCTTGAATATGTGAAGTGGACAACATGAAATGGCTTTGTTAGCCTCATTCATCTTTCATCACTATATCCTCTTCCATGCATTTCCTGTTCTTTCTTTATTTGACTTCACCAGTGCAACATTAAAATCCATGTATCTTATTGATATGAATATATAATTTACAAGATCTACAGCCCTGAACGGTCTTCTCCACACAGACAGACCAGGCGGATCTACAGTACCATGAAACTACAGGGGTTTAAGGAGGAGGTGAGGCCCATTGGAGAGAACACACTGTTACAGCTCATTTTCTTCCTGCTCCAGCCGAGATATACTACCTCTTTAACCTCAGGGATACAGTATCTCACACAATGCACATTACAATGATGGATACTACAATTCCTCAAAAATGTGTTGAAGAAAAGGGAAATAAACCTAATTATAGTTATCTTGGAAATTTCAACTCAATCCAATCCCAGAGTCATTTTGTCAAAACAAAATTATTTGAGGGTTTTTTTTTTTTTTTTTTTTTTTTGTAACCCTGAAGTTTCACGAAAGTAGCTAGAAAATTATTCCATTTCAGTAATCACAGTATTTTTCAAAATGATTTTTGAAATCTTGAAGTCTGGCCCTCGCCTGTGAAGATGCTGCTTCCTGCTTGGCTTGCTGCACCAGTGTCTGACATATCACTGCTACCCCACACTTTATTAGGGAAGTTATTCTCCTCATCCTCGCTGTGTCAGATTCACTAGTCAAATTCTCGCTCATTGTTTAGGTTCAAACATCTCCAACGGTCCAGTGCTGCTGCTGCTGAATGAGGAAACAATTGCCACGTTGCCTCATTAAACTAAAAGTCACAAGAAATAGCTCTGCTTGTAGCCCATCATTACGTGCTCTTATTCATCATGTGGTTTTGTTTGTTTTGTATAATTATCTGATTATATTATATACTGTATAATTCAGTATTATTACATGAGGGCACACACAGAAATAGGGATTTTTAATGGGCTAAAAGCAGCAACATTTGATTTTAAAAACTTTTACTTCTACTGCATCATAAGGCAAATTAAAGGTGTCCTTATTCTATATTGATTAGAAACTCTAAACTTGAGACACGTTTCGTCAGTTCACTTCATGTCATGAATTTTCATCTTGGAGGGGATAAAGAGTTAAATCACTGCAGAGGGAGATTTCTGTTTTCATTTATTTTTGGTTATATATAGCAAATGTGTATGGACAAAATAGAACCTTATCTATTTGAATAATATATGTAGTTTAATATTCACAGTGGTTGACATTTTGTTTACATAAGATAAAAAATAGTATGCTAGATGTCAAAAGGCACACAACAATCTTCTATCTCCTTCTGGTATTTCAGGGTCTGCTGAGAGCTCACCCAGAGCCCCCTAATAACAAAACACCATCACCAGACTGGATCCACGAGAGCCGCAGGTAACCTGCATCTACCTCCCTCTTTTGTCTGTCTTTTATTTGTGTTCCTTCCACTTCCTTGTCCCTCCAGATGTGTGATGATATCACTTGGATATTTGAATATCAATACTTCATGAGCACATTTCCACTCATCTTTGCTTGTAATCTCCTCTGTATTATCCATTCTATAAGTATAGATTACACATATTTTCTACCGCTACAATAACACGTAGCTAAATCTTGATATGAGCATGATATTCATTGGGGGATTTTCATGCATGATAGCATTATTGACCAGTATGTGGAGAAGACATCAGAACTGGTCCGCCACTTTTATGGAAAATCTTTTGACTAAATCTAACGATTCAATTGAAATCCACTGCAAAGTTATTACATTTTCTGACATAATTATAGTTTACATTTTCATGACCAAATCAATGGCAATAAAGAGGCAGACATATTAATGTCATGTTCATCTGTTTTATTTTTATTTTTATTTATTTCATGAGAGAGAAGAAGAGAGAGCAGAGAAGACATTAAAAACAAAGAAATAGCACAAACCAACTCATTACACTTTCAATCTATGTTAACCTGTCTTAGCTCAGGAGCCTCCCACTCCAGTGTCCAGTTGGACCAGTTTGAATGTAGTCACTGGCGAGATGAGGGGTCATTCTAACACAGCTGAACACAGGCTGCTGTATAAATTGTCTCATTTTTGCTGCATCAAAATACAGTGTTGAGTGTTATTCTTGCAGAGACAACACTGTCTGAGAATAGCGTCCTGTTATCAGATAGAAGGATGATTATCATTTTTGAAAATGTCAAGATTGTTTGTCAAGCAGGAATATGAATGCTTTTCCTCCTAAAATCTGTTATTCCGCTTTATTAAGATCTCAAACCATCAAACAGTTCAACTTTTAATGCATGTTACTGCTGTTCTGAAGCCACACAGACTGTTGAAGGGCTGTACAGGTGTTGTTTCCTTTTTAGTGATGAATAAATAATTATCATTTCTTTAGTTGTTTTATGAATCCAGTTGATATTCTCCTCTTCTTTCTTTTCATTGTATTTGGTTTTGTTTGCCTGTGATAGTAGTGATATAGATTTTCATTCTGATTTGTTGTTTGTCTTGAAGTGAGAAGTTGATCTAAGCCTCTTAGGCATTTTTATCTCAGCGGCATATCATTGATTGCATCTGCTTCCCCTCTTTTTTTTTTTCACTGTCATTTTTTTTTTTTTTTTTTTATTCCAATTAAGCGCTAATGTTGTGCAAATAAACTTCAAGCTGCACTAGGCAAGAGTTTAATGCAAAAATAAAACCCACTTTATTAGCTTGAATCAGACACAGGGTTGAAACAAAGAAGAACATCCCATTCTGTAATTGAAATGTTCTGTGTTTGCCCTGATTGCCAAAATGAAAGTGCTATCAGGCTTGTTTCTCTGTGTAGGTGGAAAAGACTTTTTACCGGTGTACAAAGTAAAACAGAAGATTAAAATCCAAAAGTGATTCCTACGCAGCAGTGAGTGATCACCGTTTATAAACATTACAGTTCAGTGACGGCTTGTTTCATGATTTTATCATATTAAATATCGTTCTCTTACCTTTTGCTTCCATTCGCAACCAGCGCCATTCAAAGTTTCCAAGGTTTTCATTGAAAGTAAGATGGTACATTTCAAGGGGTTTATCCTGATATGGTTAATTTGAATATCATGCCACATTGTTGATTTCGGGTTTTGTCAGACCGGCTTGCAGATCACAGTGATGGAGGCCTTTTTTTGCTTCTCTGATGGAGAAGCTGGGCTCACTCTTTAACTTCACTCATCACAGCGTCTGGCCCGATACGCAACCAATATTTGGTACATTTATTACTGAACACACAGTGATGTCATGGTGTAAAGATGGCCTCACAGATAAGATGATGGATTAGCAGGGACTTTGGTTTAATAATCATTTAAAGAGTCGATCGATAGTAATATCTTAACTGACAGATTAATGAATACAGCAGGAGATATTGATGTGTGTTTATGTGTGTTTAATTCTGTGCGTGTGTGTATATTAGCTAGGTTTCCCGAGTGTGTCTCGTGTATCAGGACCTAATGAACATGAAGAAAGTCGAGGAAAAACCCTCACCATAGTGCTCATAAGCTTGGTTGTCTCTTCCAAGATGCCATCAAACAGTGTGCGTTTGAGAACACAACACACACATCGACACACACACACATACTCACACAAGTTTAAATTGGCACGCGGTGCATAAAATTCCACTGATAGATCAACCCACAGCGTCAAATCCACTCGTCACATTCTACCCAGTCAATCCAGTACATTACCGCAATCAATATAAGAGGCCCTCATCAGCTGCACTCTGATGGGTCTTTGCTGTGTTCACTGTTTGTCAGTTTTATGATTCAGACCCAGTTTGAAACTCTTTTGAAAAACACAGTATGAGGCTCAGCTAAAAGCCACCCTGTAGCTGAAAGAGAGAAGGCCTCTCAGCACCAGGCTCTGCTGTCTACACACTGCTGTCAATGTGCCACTTTACCACACACCAATGCAAATCAATAGCAGTACATTACTATAGAAACAACATGGCTCAACACGCCACTAATGGCTTTTGTGTACAGTACTTTTGTGTTGTCGTACATTAAGTTTGTGCATTATTGTGTGTGTGTGTGTGGGTAATGCAGGTTAGTGCAGTTGTGAATGGATTACCATTAACACAAACGACACTCTTGTAAAAAATTGAGAAATCTGAAGCGTTTTTGGGAACAAAGAGTGAAAGGTTGATGACAGTGCTAATCAGATGCTCCACTGACTAAGGAAAATGGAGGATATTGGCAGTTAATCAAAACTGTATGAATGCAGTCTAGCAGATTTTATCACATGCAATATAATAATCTTCTAAAGCCAGAACCCCACAAGCACCCAACGTACATTTATAGTGAGAGACTCTGCCACACACACAACACCCTCATGCACACCCCCCTACACACACACACACACACACACACACACAAATCTAATTGCACTACCTCAAGTATGGTCTTCTAATACAATCAGTGCCTCTGAGCAGCATCTGGTTATGTTGTCTCCCTCAGTTTGCTTGTGCAGTAAGTAATATGCTCTGTGTGAACCGCTATATGTTTGGCACAGGAAGTAAAGCAGGTTGTTTACTAATCTCTGGGTTGGCAGTTCGATCCTCAACTCCTCCATGTGTCCTTGGGCAAGACGCTGAACCCTACATTGCTCCTGATAGGCAGGCCAACACCTTGAACGGCAGCTCTGTAGCCATCAGTGTGAGTGTGTGTGTGTGTGTGTGTGTGTGTGTGTGTGTGTGTGTGTGTGTGAGGAATCAGTGAATGAGAGGCAAAATTGCAAAGAGCTTTGTAACTGCTGAGGTATTAAGGTGTTTTATAACTATAGTCCATTTACCGTAACTGTGGTGAGATGTGATGAATGTCCTTGTATCTTTGAATAAGTTTCAATGGTTTACTTTTAGTACGCTCTTCTAGTGTTCAGTCTCCAGCTGCAGTGTGAAAGACAGAAAGACACTTGCTGACGCGCCTGTCTTGCAGATACAGTGTGAGTCACTCTGCAAGGGCTTAGTGTGTCTGTGTGTAAGTGTGTTTATACCAGTGTGTTTGTGTGTGTTTTCCCCTCTGTTGGGCAGACTGAGAGCCTGTCAGTGATGGCCACCAGGTGGAAGTCCCTAAGATGTACAGCAAGCAGGACTTCAGACTAGGTGAGATCATACACACACACACACACACACACACTGGTACTACATAAGTGATGCACATTCACTGATGTTTGAGAAAGTACATGATTATATCTGATGCCCTCTTGTGCTGAGGAAACCACTCTAACCTCTAAGAAATTAAAACAAGGAAAACTGGAAGCAAAGACAGCGATGAAACGAGATAAGATCAAACCATAAGCTCGTATAACTTCCATCAGTCTTCTGTTACAGACCACAGCTCAGCTCGTACATTCTTCATGCTGCTGCTTCTTCACTACACAATGATTTATCACAATCATGGGATAGATACTGTTGTGCTTCAGATTTTGTAAGAGAAGTTCGTTTTGCATATAATTGCAGTGAATGATATTGCTGTGACTGTCTGGACGTTAAATATTAATTGTCTTAGACTGCCGCCCTTATGTTGCTTATCTCCACTAAATGGGACACTTTACACAGACGCCATTTGTCACACTTATTTGCTGTCATCTCATATTTGGTGCCCTGCTAAAAGTAGCTCCCTTCTATCTGTGTCTTTGTTTCGGACTCCAGTATCAACAAAGTGGCATTTTGAATGTGGAGGCAGAGGTAATTCTTATTTATGAATCTCTTTGACATAATCAAGCATTCTGTTTTCCTTCAACTTTTATTTATCCAGGAAAGGTTGACTGAGCACAGTCCTGCTCTACACTTTACACCTGGCTACACTTTCAAATGCTTGTTCATATTCACAGCAGAGAAATACCCCTTACATACAAAGCTCCACTAGAGCAGCTGGAGACTGAGTACCTTGCTCAGAGACACTACAGTAATGTATAAGCAGCTAGAGTGAATCTTATTCACATTTTCCCAGTTAAAGGCACAGACGTCTAATCCAAAGCCCACAGATAGAATTTCTCCTCCAATGAGAAAGGCCATGAAAGACCTGTTCAGTGGACACTGGGCACAATTTGTAGTTAATGACTTTTTCAATGATTTGGTGAAAAACAGGATAAAGAAGTTTGGGTCCTGACTTAATGACTTTAATTACCATTTTGATGAATCACCTCTGCCTTTGTACTGTTAGTTCCGCTCATCCTCTTCAGTCAGCTACATTATAGAAGATGAGTTTTCTGACCTTGTCTTTGGAAGTCAAGAGGCAGTTTTGGCTTTCTTCTTTATTACATACTTCAAAATGTTTCATATGGAATCAACAAGTAACACAGAGGTGGATTTCTGTAGAGCGACTAAAATTGAACACAAAGGTGCCGTAAGTTTGAGATTTTACCCACTACCTAGACAAATGTGGTTGAATCCGCCGGGAACCAATATTTTATTTCAAATATTTACTCCTTCAGAACACTGTGGTGCTAATTCTGTGATGACTCAAATGTGTGTCTCGACTGTATTTAGGTCTTTCCACTCTAAACCTACATTTATGTGGCTCTAAAACATCTGTATTGATTTAGATTGACTCTTCAAGAGTTTTATTCTACAAGTTCTTTCCACTTGAATAACAACGGAAATTGTTCATTCTTACTGTTGTAACGTCAGAATAGTGGGTTTGACACTTGGCAGTAACAGTGTTACTATTGTGTTCAGTTTTATATTTGAATGAACAGAATGATAAAGACCAGAGGGTAAAACAGACAAATACACAGCAGTGTATGCAGTAATTCTTATCAGTTGAGACACTTTTTTTCAGACAACAAGCCTGCAGAGACCGCCTTGCAGCCTGCTGTTGAAACTGTCTGTCTTTTCACATTGTTTTTATTTAACTGTAACTGTTTCCTCAGGAATCAGTCAGCCATGCAGTGTGATACAAATTAACAGTCAGAGACAGGTGTGATTCATCTTGATGTGGTGAGCTACTTATCGCTGTTCAAAATGTTTTACTGCTGAGTTGTATACACAGCAGATGATGCATTTCTCTCCTGTTAGCACCTTCAGTGCAGCCAGTGTCTGAGAGCTGGGATCAGTTTAACTTCCTGGCTGACTGAAGACTATGAGAAGCTATTTTAGAAAAATACATTATTTTGAATCCGTGTAACATATAACTGAACCGTTATCTGTCGACCTGTAGCTTTGTCAGAGACTGCCAGGAAAGACAATGTGATGGAGACTCCAACTTGTTCAGGTACCTGATGGAGCGAGTCAGGAACAACCTTCACATAGTGCTCAGTATGAGCCCAGTGGGAGAGCCCTTCAGGTGGAATCTGACATTGTTTCTTGCAGCACACTGTGTCCTACATCAGCTGGTGCACAATATTTTCCCAGCCCCCATTTTTCCTGCTCTCCTCTCTTATCTTCTACTCTCTTTGACAATCCTGTTCCCTCTTGTTTCACACTGTTCTGACCTGTAGTCCTCAATAAGTACATTAACACAGATGAATAGCCCTGCTTGTACAACCATAATTAGAGCAGAAAATTTCATCTGCTAATGTGTTTGGCTAGGTACTCAATGTGCACATACACCAACTTCCAAGCCGTCGACACACGGGTTGATGAAAAAGAGCACGGTGTGAATCACATTGCAGTGCTTCTAGGCTGAAGAGCCCCAGCACTTAATGGCACTCTTCAGCTTCTCTCCAGCCGTGTGTGAATTGTTGCCTTAACAACAAGGGATTACATGCAGGTATTGTATATTTCTGATACGTTGCAGGGCACTTTTATATTATCGTAAAAACTCCTCTCACAAGTAAACAACTCTGCTTCAGCATAGTACAGAACATAAGGGTCCGCTGAGTGAAAAAAACACATCACACAAAAGTGCACGCAGTTTTCTCTGTTAAGCTTCCACGAGGTTGAATGATGTCTGCCACCTCATGTCGCATTGGCCATGTTGAGGTGAAGCTGGTCCAGTTATGAAGAGTAAAATTCAGATCTACAGCAGTAAAACAGATTCTGTAGCTATTTATATGAACAAAATACACATTTTTTCCAGTTGTATGTTTAAATTAGTGCATGTTCCAAAGTTAATCTGTATGTTTACATTTTCTGTGGAGGGAATTTGACAAGGTGACACCAAAGTGGAAGAGATGCATTGCTACTATAATTCTGTCACTGTGTGTGTGTGTGTGCTGACATTAGACTGACTCACCAGTCATTTTGTCAGGAGTGGGTCACATTGATTTATCATGTTAGTCATGGCCAATTTTTTTTGTCTAAACAATTTCATATTCAGACAAACATGTTAAATTGAGGAGAATAAGCTGCTGTGTAAAGCAGTATTTACTGTGGAATTTCATCAAGTTCAACAAGCACTGGAACATGATTGTGTTCAGTCCTGCCCAAGACGTAGTAACAGCCGTTCATCAACGCTTTGCTATATTTCATCTTCCATTTTGCCCATCGTAGGCTACGTGTTAGGGTATTTCTGTATTTGGAGCACTGTTCCTTGATGTTTGTGATTGTGCTCTTTTTTGATTTTGTTCTTTGGGGCCACTGAATTAACGCTACTTTAATCGTGTTAAAATAAATAAATTGAAATACAGTGTTCCTAAATCCCTACATGAAATTATCTCAGCAGCTCCTTAACATTGCATTGAGGACAGTGGGTCATGTCTCACCATTAATCAGTGTGTTAATGGCTGATTGACGCTCGGTGTCGAGCAAATGAGGTCTAGTAAGCTGGGCGATGCTGTAGCAAAGACCTGAGACTCGCTGTAATTAGAAATGACAGGGTGGATGCTGTGGCGCATGCACACAGACGTAGCACACATGCACACACGTTTTTCATTCTTAATTCTTTCTCTTACTGGCGTCACACACACACACACACACACACATTCTTTTGCACAAAACACCTCTTTCCCTCTGTCTCTCTCTGATTCGCTCACACACACTCTCACGGCCTGGTTGTAATTAGTGGCACAGGGTAGTGGTCACACATTATGCCACTAATTGGGCTGGCAGGCACCATTAGCCAGAGCTAATCACCATTCTCTGGGTGACAAGGCGTCCTGGCCCTCTGACCACTAGCTGCTAGCAGGATCCATATCACTGCTCGAGCTCAGGGAGCCCCTCTACACCAATTAACCAGCTAAACTCACTGACTCACACTGTAGGTCTCGGGCAGACTTTGCTTTACCTTATTTGTTGGTTGTGCTTTTGAATTGGGTCATGCCGTTTAAGGGAGGCCAATTTTTTTACTCGTCTGTGACATCTGAGGAACTGCAGGGCTGAATGTCGCACATCTGAAAGGATCCTTGTGTAAGACACCTGTTCTACTCGACAGACTCTCTATAACGGAGGTTGTTATAGCTTATTAAAATCATATTTAAATCCACGGATGTGTGTTTGTGGCTGCCCGGTGAAGCTGCCTTATTCAGGACCCAGTGCTCATCAACTGCACTATCATTGACTGGTACTGTGAGCGGCCCCAAAGATGCCCGGTTGATATCCTAAGGTTTTGAGGCTGGCCAACTCGTGAGTCCAGCAGCCTTTGAATTGGAAGTGAGAGAGAAGGGAGAGGATTGCTGTCTGGAGTGAAGGCAGTAATCTGAACATGGCTGAAGAGGAACAGAGAGCTTTTTTCTGCTTTCCACATCAGGAGGCTTTCATTTTCGTGCCCATTAAACATGACCTGACTTTAATTACATTTGCAAGCCTCTCGACCAGACCTCATTTCAAATTAGGGTTTTGCAGCCCTTTTCCACAATGCTTGATTTAGCTTTGGCTGTCTTGTAATGTCAGAGAGCAATAGCTTTCATACTTTTATTTTTTCTCACAATGGTTTATCATAATTTAATATGATCTTTGCAAAAAGTAAAATTATACAAACATGTTCATTTACTAAGGATAGGTTTTGTTTTATTAACATTTATTGTTGTTACCCACATGATCACCTGATTTACTTCAATTAGCAAGTTCCCAATAATCATTGAAGGATTTCTGCAAACACTTTATCAAACTTTTTACAACAACAGAAGAGCCCTATCCATGGTGCGGAAAAAGATAATGAATTTAATTAAATTTTCTGTTAACTATCCAAACCTATTGTATCCTTTAAAATGCTCTTAGTCTTCCAAAACTGGCTCTGAGGCAATTAAGAAACTATCTTTCCTGAGTGCATTTGAAGTTACACTGATTTTTGGAAACACCCTGCAAACGTAAATTAAGGATCATCTATTTCAGGCTTTTGGAAAAAAAAGGCCCAGGTGTTTTCAGTGCTCCATTCTTCAGGTGTTAAATGTTTCAGACTGGACCTTAAACAGAATTGACAAGAGCACATAGCTTACCTGCTCAAGTCTCGTGTGGATGTTATTCATCATTTGTAGATAATGGGATGACCTGTTATCAAACTCTGGAGGAGAAAGAATAGAGAAAATTAAAGAAGAACTCCTCTTAAAGTATCTGCTCTCTGGCTCTTTGCAGTTCCACTTTTCTCTTCACTCACTTTACAGTTGCCAACTTCCTCACTTTCATTAATCGTCTTTGGTGGAAAAATGGCTCTGACTGACTTCCAATTCACTCAACACCTGTGTCTGTTAAAATCACTGTCATTCATCTGATTGTGTGTGTGCGTGTGTGCGCGTGTGCGCGTGTGTGCGTGTGCGCGTATGTTCTACTGTATTTGTGGGGTCTAAAAACCATGAGGGTGAGAATTCTTTATGTGAACGATGGGTCCCCATGAGTATAGTAAAACGTGGATGTATGCGGGTGTTTGTGAGGGGGAGCAGGTGAGCAAGCCGTGTTGTGGCCTCTTTAAGATCAGTGACACATGGGAGAAGGTGGAGGCCATGTCTGTGGATCTGGAGGCCAAGAGGCAGGTGGTCGAGATCCAGAAATATTGTGACAGGTAGCTGTCCATCACAGCAGTAGACAGAGGCAGACAGGCAGCAGAGGGTAGGCTTTGTTTAGTGCCTTGCCATATTAGCTCTAACATTAAACCTTTTTGTTGTTACAACTAAAACACCTTTTTTTTCCACAACATTTAGCTGCCCTCTATTTTTATCCAACACACTGCTGGACATTTAGTTTAGCCCATGACCTTTGTGGCAAAAGAAACACTTACAGAAACAAGACTTTGTTTTTTTTTTACACAATATGAAAAGGTTATAAATAGAAATACAGTGACAAGAAAAAGGACATGAATCATTTGGAAAGACCTGGTTTTCTGCATTGATTGGTCATATAATGGTATCTGATCTTTATAAGTAAAGAATGTAGATAAATGCAATGTGCTTAAGCTCATAATGCATTAAAAAATGGTAATCTTTCATGTCTTTGTTGAGCACACTCATTAAACATTCACAGTGCTGGCAGAAAAAGTAAGCCCTTGGATTTAATAAGATGACGAACCTCCTTTGGCACCAGTAACCTCAAACAGTAGCTTCCAGTAGCTGCTGATCAGAGCTGCACAATGTTCAGTAGGAACTTTGTAGAATTCTCCTGCAGAAGTGCTTGAGCTCAGACATATTCTCAGGACGTCTGGTATGAGCAGGTCTCTTCAGGTTGTTCCCCAGCATCTCTGGTGGGTTGTGGGCTCTGATGGGCCACTCCAACAGGTGGATTTTCTTTGTTTGAAGTCATTGTGTAGTAGCTTTACTTTGATGTTTAGCTTCGTTGTTCTGCTGCATCACCAGCTTCTACTGAGCTTCAGCAGGTGGACAGCCACCCTGACATTATCCTGTAAGAGACCTTGATAAACTTGGGAATTCATGTGTCCAGGCCCAGAGGCAGCAAAGCCCCAAATCACGATGCTCCCTCCACCATACTTCAACTTTAGGATGATGTTTTAGGCCATACATAGTGCTCCCTGTTCTTCTCAAACAATTCAACCTTAGTTGCATCAGTCCACAGTATTTTCCTAGTAGCACTGTGGAGTGTCTTGGTGTTCTAACCAGCTCCAATGACTCCCATAAGCCTTTAGCTATTACTCTGCGGTTCTTTTCTACCTCATTGATCATTCTGTGTTGTGTCTTTGGAGTCATCTTTGCTAAACACCCAGAGCTAGCCACAGAACTAAATCGTCTCCATTTATAGACAGTTTGTGGACTAATGAATATCTAAACTCTCTGAGATGACTTTGCAACCCTTTCAGCTTCATGCAAATCAACTTGATCATAAGTCTTGAGATATCTTTTTGCAAGGCATGCTTCACATCAGCAGATGCTTCTTGTGGATAGCAATCTCAAAATGAGTTTTTTTTTTCTTTCTTTTTTTTTTTTTGGTCAAGCAAAGTGGCTCTAACCAACACCTTTAATCTTTGTTTCAATCAGTGACTTTTCAACCTACACTGTGAATGTTTGAATGATTCAATATGGGAAAGAACAGTACAATGATTTGTGTGTCCTTGGTGAGATTGTATTCGTTCATAAGACATATGACATATTTATAAAAGTGGGTAGTTCACTCACTTTTTCTTGCCTCGGTGTTATTGCACAGAATTGCACAGGTTACTATTTCAGTATTTTGGTTTATGACCAAATACGTTCAAAGCAAATCACATTCTCATCAGCTTCAGCTCAACTTCATGTTTAATGTTATTTAAGAAATGATGACATGCTAACATGCTACACTAAGACGGCGATCATAGTGAATATAATGTCTCCTAAACAAAAGCTTGTTTAGCCTTAGCATTTAGCTCAAAGCACTGCTATGCTACAGGTCAGACTCACAGACGCTGGCCTGGCTGTAGACTCTTGTACTGTCTTCTTATCCAAATATGTGTATTATATATGTGTAATATATGTAGTCCTACTGCTTGTTGGTAGTTGTAGTCAAACCTGTGACTGGTAAACAACATAGAACAATATTTTATATGCTTCATCTATGCTGCCTCGTCAGTTAAAGACTTAGCAAGCTTAGTCACTGAGATACAGTCACTGAGACGCTGAGCTCCTCTGGATCTGGTGTAGCCAATGTGGCCAACTCTGAATGAATTGTAATGAAATGTTTATCCTAGACAAGGACTGTGTTAGCAAGGACTAGCCCAAATCTGTAAATCTTTGTCACATCTTTAAGAAGAATCTTTTCAGCATTCAGAAGTTAAGTCTTACGGATATAATCGTGAATGGCAGAAGGATTCTCTTACAGTTATTGCTTCAGACAAGTGGATGTTACATTCAGAGGGCAGAAAAGACAAAATGTAAAGAGCAGCCGGCGGAACTAGTTAATCTCTAATTACTAGAAAAAACGTTCATTAATTAAAATGTGGCTCGGCAAGTATACTAACTATATACTGTGCTGTCATCTATTCACTTTCATTTTCTGTCCTTTCTCATTTGCTTCGAAGTCTCAGAATAAAAAGGACACAGCAAAGATCAAGTTCCATGGCTGTCCCCCAGCACTGGTGTAGCAAGTGATGCAGGCTGTCATGATCCTCCAGGGCAAAGAGCCCACCTGGGCGGAGGCCAAGAGCCAGCTGGGAGAGAGACAGCAGCAGCGCAGGATGAAGGGCTGAATAAGGGAAGGAAATTGAAAGGAGAGATGCAGGGAGACAGAGCCATTTGGGCTTGACAGAGAGGAGATTGGGAGTGTGGCAAAGAAACACAGAGAAAATGGGGGAACTAAAGTGCCCTAAAAATGAGCAGAGTAAAACCTGACAAGTGGAGATTGTGTACAGTCACACCATGCATAGAGAGAAACAGAGAGGAAAGGAAGACCTCCTCTGTTTTCTTTATCTTGCTACCTGATGGATCATTTGTAGTATTTTCAACCTGCGTTTTTTTATTTTTATTTTCCATCCTCATTTGCATATCATGGCCAAAATGTTGAAGTGATACCATTATCTCTGTAGGGCTAGAAACAAAAATGTCAGCTGAATGATGAGTTAAAATTAGCTCTGAATTCCTCTTAACCCAAGCAACAGGGATAAAAAGCAATTTGTTAATAAATAAAAAGCTTCAAGAGCTGCAGGTTAGAATGCGAGTTGAACAATGTAATAGTGGTGCTATTGTACTGACTGCAAAATAATAAAAGACAGAAAACAGAAGGAAGAAACTAAAAAAGCATTTGACTGGCAGTGCATTTATATGGGTCGACCTCCAGCCACCCTTAAATCTGTATCTTTCCCTGTTCACAGCGTCCATACATGTGACATATTTGTCTTGTGCTCTGACTCATTAAAATTCCTCCTTCCTTCCTCTTGCCTGTGGATTGGAACCTCATTTATTCTTATTTAGTGATTGATTTTTTGTTTTCCTTTATTTTTTGACTTTTCAAAGAGGATTACAGCAGGTGAAAATTCACTGTAAAGAAGTCGAGAGTCAAAGTCTCACAGCCACAATAATATCACGCTACAAGTTTTCCTTTTTTTAATTAGAAGCTGCTTACAATGTGATTTGTGGAAAATAATTTTCTCAAGTTCTGAAAAGTATGATGAAGCTCGTTGACGTGCACGTGAAATGTCTCCCCTCTGACTCACTGAGCTAAATATTCATCTTGATGATCACAACCCTGTAACCGGAGAGACACTTGAGAAAAAAAAGACGGATAAAAACACATAAAACACAAAGCAGCGGGGTGATTTGGGGAGATCATAAAGAAGGTCACAAGACAAGAAAATGTGTCTCTCCTTATGACTACAGAGTAGAAAATTAATCAAAATGGTAGTTGTGAAAGAAAGTAACAGAGAAAAATATCTGTGTGCCCTTGAGTTTTTTTTTGCAGATTAACTTCATCAAAAGGACAAAATGTTGGATTTGGTGTTAAAGATGACGAGCCATTGTTTGTTTGCTGGCCTGTGTTCTCTGCAGGAGCAGGAGTCACAGATGTTCACTATGGTTTTCTTTTTACAGTTTCCTGTCCAACCGCAAAGCAGTGAGGGGCTGGAACAACCGAGACCTGCTCACAGACGTGTCCTCCGCTGAGTCACCGGTCAGTGCATTTACACACAAGTTGTTATTAAGTGTTTATTGACTGAGATTAGCCATAGTCCAGTGAGCACACTAAGGACAAGACACTTTGAAATTAAGCAAACAGAGCTTTCACTGTTGCACTCTGGGTAACACCGGCCCTCTTGCATTTCTCGCAGACGATATGACTTAGCTGATGTCAAACAGACATCACTGAAGCAAACAGAGGTATAACCTCGCAGGCTCAGGCGTCAGAGTCACCGAAACATGCACTATGTAGTGACAGCAAGCAGGAGCAGTGAGCCAAAGATTTTGATGTAGCAAGTTTAATTTAAACATCTGTTTGGTGAAAGCTTCTTCATGTCTGACTGTGTCTCTCTTTACATCTATGTTTGGATCATTCTGTGATGATTAAAGTATGGGTTTACTTTTCTCTCTACAGGGTGTATTTTTGTTGTCATTCATTTGGCTTCCTTTTTCTTTTCTTACTATTGTGTAGTCTGTACAGTAAGCGTGATACAAAAACATTATTTGTCTGAAGTTATGTAGCTTTCTCCTCTTTCAAGATGGCAGCTGATGGTGGATACTCAAAGCCAGTCTCTGAAGTGGATCAAGCTTGTATAGATGAAAAGAGCCAGACCGCTCATTAGACCAAGGTAGACATTACTATAGTTTTGTCTTCACTGTTGCATAGATTCTTTTCTGGGGAAAAGCCATAGATAATTGAGTGTTTATTTAAGAACACCGATTGTTTTCATTGTAGCTTTTTATTTAATGATATGAAAAACAATGCACCCTTACAAACAGGTCTGTCTTTTTGCACAGTTGTGTATTTTACGTTTTGCTGCTGGTGCCATACATTCACTGCCACTGAGGAGCATTTTAGGTCAGTTTTGCACAGAGGCTACAGGGTGACACCTTAACATTTTAACATGAGGTTAGTTGAGACTGAACAGACTAAGAAATGAATGAATTCATGAAAGGTCTCTCTTGATACCCCCCCCCCCCTTTAAATATAATGCAAGGTGAAATTTGTTTTCCAATTGTTTCTGTTGGTGTTTTCTGATTGATAGTGTGGATGATTACACACTGACTGTGTGTGGGGGATGAAAAGCTGTTATTGTTGTGGGTACTTGTTTAAAAAGTTTTGGGGAATCCATTCCCTTACGCATCAGGAGCATCTGCTCTGTGTTACATTACTGTCAAACCCGAGCTTCGCTTTCCCCCTTGTTTTTGATGACATGTACAACTTAGTGTGTGCCATCTTTACGGCAATGCTGTGGCTGTTGGCCTCTGATTGCTTGTTTCCATTGACCTCCTCTGCATCTTTTGCCACCTTTAGCTGCATTTGCAATGGGTTAACCTTTGAAGAGTTTGTTTTCCCTAGTGTGAGCGAGTGGGGATCAACAAATAGAAACCTTGGAGCAGCTGAGCGTTTTCACAGAGGCTGCTGGAGCTTATACTCTACATCCACTTGCCACTCGAAGCAATCACCCATGTTGCCTGTGCCACCGGTTACCTCCCATGTTCTTCCACCAAACTTTCCACTGTGTCTCTTTAAAGCAATTTAGCCTCAGAGATGAACAGGTAGAGGAAAGTAATCAGTGCATTGAAAACATGTTGCCTTAACACGAGAACACAAGCCCGTATTCAGGCCTTTACACTTTAATGGAAACCAGATTGTCTTGAACTGCCATCAGTGGAGGCGTTGCAGTGCAGTGCATTATGGTCGTATTTGAGGAAGGCTCTTGAAATTGAAGGGATTTACTTTGACTGGATATCAGATAAGACATCAGCATTTGAAAGCCAGGCAGAGCTATAAAGAACGTTTACAGGAGCTAATATATCCTTCCTGTTTTCCAAAACTACTGTGACTTCTGTTTTTTCTTTGCTCTCTAAACAGTTTCTGAACTTAACTCTTTTCATGTTTGTGTATGTTCTGTGTGGCATTTTGTGTCTCTGGTCTGCAGCTGCATTTGTTTTAGCAGTTTACATTTGTAATTTTCTAAACAAGAGCTCAATCAAAGTGAAAATGCTTCATCAAATTAGCTCATTTTGAAATTATGAATTATGAAATGGCAAGTTTAAGGTTGCACACCATGTATAACTAAATACATTTCCCATTACTGGGATGTCTCCACAACTGATAAGACTGTAGACACCAAAGCAGTAAAACAATATGTCAAATGCTCAACAGCGTCTGCTTATGTTTACTGTCTGTGGAACAAGAAGTAAAGAAAGGGGTCATCCCACCACCAAAATGAAAGACTGAAACCTTCTGTCACTCTGAAATTGATTCACAGGTCTCTTAACACTAGAAACACCAATATTTTCTTTTTTATGATATTTTAGCTGATCAGGTAAAAAACACAAAACAATAATTTTCCATCTGTAAGCCAAACACGAGACTTGTGGGGCTAAATTTAGATTTATACAATTAAAAAATTAGATTTTGAGGAAGAAGACACTTAGAGTAATTTAAACTCGTGCAGCTGCAGTCTGTGTTACATTTTCTTAGCAAAGTGTCTCTAAAGTACTGTGTATTCCTGTAAGCCCTGAACATGTCGTCTGAGAGAGATGTGTGTAGTATCAAACAGGGAGAGGGAGAGTGGCTGGGTAACAGAGAATGAGCAGAGTAAGTCACCTCACTACTTGTCCCAATCTTTAGGTCACAATCGTTCTCATCCTCCTCCGTCTTTTCAAAATGTCCTTCGTCTCCACAGGAACGCTCCTCTCTCTGCTTCCTTTTCTCTGGCCAATTTCTTCCCAGTGTGTGCCATTCACTTTCTTCCTCTTTGGTCTTTTCTGACCTTTCATCCTCTCTCTCTCTCTCTCCGTCTCTCTCACTTGGTTCAGCTGCCAGTTCACAATGTAGCCACAGCGTGACATTTAGGGACAATTGAGTTGTGGCAGTTATAGATTGCAACTGCAGTGTTTCAGAGTGACGTATTTGTCTAATAGCCTGGTCATCTGTTCCTTCTGACTTGCCAATAATCAATGACCCTCTCTGTTTCTTTGTCCATCCATTGTGGCAGGAAAAGTAGTAGAACTATTACTCCAAGTCTCATATAATACAAAAAAGATCATTTAAAGAGCATGTTTACCCAAAATGTAAATAATGAATACACAAACTCTGCTCATATCAGTTTGTACATTTAACAGCTTTATCTGTTAAATCCTGTAAACTTGACTTTTTCAGTTTTCAAACTAAAGCAAACTGTAAATAATAATTATCTAATTATTCTTTTTTTTTTACCACTGTTTGTATATTTGAAACATTTGACATTTTGAAACTTATTGAGCATCTGGAAAACAACAAAAGCACTATGGTCAAGAGCAAGCTGCTACCAGAGAGGTCAGGTAATGATGAGGGAGGAGGTCAAGGAAGAGGTTGAGATGTGGAGGGGAAACAAAGAGTTTGATGAGAGTTGCACAGAGATTGAGAGGAGGACAGAGA
Source organism: Seriola dumerili (assembly GCF_002260705.1). NCBI lineage: Eukaryota > Metazoa > Chordata > Actinopteri > Carangiformes > Carangidae > Seriola > Seriola dumerili. Next base: position 1,435,256 of record NW_019174550.1, on the reverse strand, counting down.
AGAAGAGAGGTCTCAGGGTTGAGAGGAGATAATGAAGGGAGGGAAAGCAGAAAGAATAAAGAATACAAACATGTGTTTGGAAAGAAGTAAGAGGTTGACCTGAGGGAGAAGTTAGATAGAATGAGAGAGACATGGCGGGATGTGATCCCTTCTTGAGAAATGATGCAAGGATGATTTATCTGGGTAGTTACATGCTTGTAAAACATACATTTTGGCAATATTATGATTGAGGGATTATATTATATGATTTGGTCATATGTTCTCCTTATAGTGCTGGCTGTCAATAGTTGATGATGTTGATGCGCCTGGCTATACAGTGTTAACACTGTGTCACTGTGACATTAGATATTTAACCATACAAAGCAAAATGATAAATAGTTGCTATTTCTTAAAGCTGCCTGAATCAGTGTTTTTCTATTTTCAGTTGGTCTGTAGTGATAAACCTACAGAGAATTACCAGCCAGTTCCCCTCAGTGGCAGCTGATGAGTAATTGACAGCGATGCTGAAGATTTTGTTCTTAATGAGGGAGCAGGGAGAGAGAAGACAAATAATGAGTGGTGGACAGAGGGCGAGGGATGGTAAGGAGCCACAGCAAGAGGATGTAGTGGTGAGGAGGAGAGATGAGGAAAAAGACAATGTGGGGAAATGGGGATTGAGTGAAGATGCAAAGCAGTGCTGAGGTCAGTTGAAAAATTGTTTAAAGACAGAGACAAAGGGGAAGGAGAGAGCCGAGGGAGGATTAGTAAACATTTGATAATACATTTGGAAGACGTAAATGTAACTCACGAGACAAATGAAGACTTTACTCACGTGGCATGACATATGGAGTGGTACATTATAGTCTTTTTTTATATGGAAACAACCCAAGAATACAGAGCAAAGATTGAGAAGAGAGGGGCTATTTAACACAACTGGGTATTGTAGAAGTGCACTGTGGAGGTGGAGAGTAGACTAGAGCAGAGACTAATTTCCACTGCACCAATGCTGACGGATGGACTAAAGGAACCTTATTTTACCTTATAAATATTTTATTCCTAGATCCTCCAAACTATTAGCTGCTTCCCCTTTGTTCCTATCCTCTTCCTCTGTACCTTTCTTTCTCTCCCCTCACTCAACCTCTTCTAAGCTCTCTGCTGGGATCAAACTTTTAGAATAGCTCTGACTTTGTTCTTAGTCAGCTTGTTCTCAGAATTACAGCATGAGCTTTGGCACTTCCAGTATGAGCCTACATTCACACTATTAAACCCTGGACAGTACCACACTGCATGCGCGCTGAATGTACGCACATGTCTACATCTGCCTAATTATCTGCAGGCAATTATAGTACCAGGCTTAGAATGTAATAATGCAGTTTTGTGACATAGTTCCTGGGTTGTATTTGCCTTGGTTTGGTTTGGTCTGAATGAGCCTGGTACATTTTGATTAATTTAGTTCACCTTTATTTTGGGACAAATTGTGTTGGACTAGTCAGGGTAGCTGGGTTTGGTTTGCTCAATTTTTTTAAAGATAGGTCATATTGTAAATGGACTGATGCACGCAGTAGCGTTGTGTACCCGAGGATTGTTTTGCATGAATCATGATATGACTGAGGGAAGAAAAGTATTTTAAGTAATGTGACATTAAGTAGTTTCAGATGTAGCCTTAGAACTGTGGAGAATAACTTGTAATCATTGATTTTAGAAAAACAAAATATAATGTGCCTTTGTGGTTACAGAGCATGCAGTCTACTCGGTGAAATATGCCTTTGGAAGAGGTGCATGTGATTCTAGCACACTGGTTTCCAATGGTTTTGGCTTGTGACCCTTTAAAATGAAGAAAAATTCAGCTTGCAACCCCTCATTACTGCTTGTATATATTGATGAATTGCGAGCAGTTCGACTAGAGAGTGATCTGAATAATATTTAGAGGCTAAAATGATCCAATAACTCATGCTAAAAAAGCAAAGATGAGAGAAGAGCACTGACAGACCTATGTGTGGGGTCTATTTTTGAATAATTTGTGACCCTTCAGTTTCAGCTAACCCAACCCTGGCGTTTGGAACCACTGTTTTCCAAGACTTACAGTGATTCTTAGGAGTAACTTAAGGCAACTCTGTGTGTGTATTTATCTACTGCAGGTACACTTGCTGTGATCTGTTTGAGTTCCAAAAGCTGCTGCTCAGCTTCCAGATGTGTGCCAAGTCAATGTGGATGAGTCCAGCTTCTTCCTCCAAGGAGGACTCGAAAGAAAACAACAGAATCCTGTTTGATTTGATATAATCCAGCAGGACAAATCTTTTTTATTTTCAAAGGCTTGGAACACACTTAATGTCCCAAAACACGTTCCACTGTGAATTTCAGTGACGTACTGTGTAGAAGTTATGTAGAAGTTCAAACACAGCCCCCTTCATTCGCACTGTTCTTTTCAGAGTAAGTCTGTGTCAGAGCAGTTAGCTGGGACAACATCATGGAGCTGGATAAGCTGCACAACTTCTGCATTTCCATCCACTTGCTTCAGACAGTACCTCTGAGACAGGAACCTTTGCTTTGCCCACTAGGTTTTTATTGTTTTACTGCTGCAGAGAGAATATTCTTCCCACCAGTAACAATAAAGCTGAAGTGAAGCCGGGTGTGAGGGAGGGTGTATGCGTGTGTTTAAGAAAGACAGCTTGCCTGTGTCGGTGTCTCTATCGTGCTTTTTCTAATGTTTACCGAAATATTTCGCTTAGGTAAGACAGTGACAATTGAGTACAGCTGTATGCTTTGTGTATTTGATTGAGAAAACAGTCCCCCTGCAGTGTGTATATATTATTATACCCTGGTGATGATGAATACGTGTCCTCTCCTCTGCTTTCTTCTGACAACTGAGGATCTATTCATGGCTGACTCACTGAAAAGAGCAGAGAGCAAGAGAGTGTGTGGGTTTGTGGATATCTGTCACTCACTTCTGTTGCTTTATTCCATCAGTGGGAATTAGATTTGACAAAGTTGAGCTCAATATTAATGTGATCACAGGAGGATTTAGCTGCTGCCAACATTTTTTCTCCGCTCAGCTTAGAGTAGAGTCTAGTGTTTATCTAGCTCAGTTAATGATGTAGGGCCGTGATTCATGACTCATGGTAACTCTGCAAGTTTGACGAAAGTTTCACGGTTACATATTCGTAATGACAACATACATTAAACCTGTCTTTCTAACTCCCTCATATTATATATTCTCAACTCTTTCCGCTCAGTATTTTTTCACCTGCCCTCTCTTTCTGTACATCACTCCAGCCATCCGTTCCTTTATGTGCCAATTGCTTCCCTTCTTTACCCTTCCTGCCTGTTGCTCCTCTTTCTAGGTAATTTGAAGAATAGCTGTAATGAGCTGCCGAAGCTGTTGATGGTGTACTCTCTGCGTCAGAACCGCATCTCCGTCTGCGTCACCTCCTTCATTGTTAAAAACCTCAGCTCTTGCTTTGTTGAGCCGCCCGCTCTCTCTGCCGCTTCTACAAGCTGTGAGTGTCAGCTGTTATCCCATCAATCCCTGTTGCTTCTCTCTCTTGTGTTCGTCCCCTCCATGTGGCTGTCTGTCTTTCTCTTTCTCTCTGTGTCTGGCTTTCTGGCTGAGTCCTCCCACCCACACACACTCCACCGTAAGCCCCTGTTTGATTGACTCTGATGGCTAAAATGGCCTCCAGAGACTGAGGCGATGCCACAATGCTGCTGTAATTCTCAGTGGTTTTGTTTAAGTTGAGAACTGTATCAATTTTAAATAAAACAAATGTTTCATACATCTCATTTGTGTAATTCTAATTGATTGTAGCTCACTTGAAAACTCGGAATCTCTCAAAATCCCATCACAGGGTTACTATTACGTGTCAAGTGAGTTACACCGTGTTGGCTCATCCACTCTCACTTTCTTTTTCCTTCTTTGCTGACTCCTCTCTCTCTGCCTTCTCCTCAGGTTGTGGGGGACTCCTCCACCGGGACCCTGCTGCAGCTGGCCGAGGCCTCTGGGATGAGCAAGCACATCCATGCTCCCCCTCTGGGCTAGGGACAGGCCCCCATCACCAAGAGCATGATTGAAGAGGGCGTCAGAAATGGTGCAACACCAATTGCTCTATCCTTCTTCCTTCTCTTCTGTGTCTGATTTGTTCTGCTTCTTAGTGTTTTCTTCCTCCCCACAAGTGTTTCTCTTAGGCTCAAGTGTCATTTGTGGTTGTCAAAGTGCACAAAATACTTGATGAATATTTGATTGATTTGGTTTATTCAGATGAATCTTTCACTGCCTGTATCGACCCACTGTTTCCCAGCTCTCTCGTGCTCATCAGTGTGATTTGCAGCTGTTTATTATACCAGTGGAGGCCTGACTGTCAGTATGGTTTGTTGCCTTTCAGACACGCCTCTCTGTAACCAGGGAAATGTCACTGTTATACATCAAGCAATTTGTTTGTTTGGGAAAGTCGATTTTTATTGTCTTTCCTTTGACTCATTTTCACCCTTCCATGTCCTCCCTCTTCTAGATGCATAACAGTTATAAAGGCTTGGCTACAAGTGGCACATAACCAACTGCAACTTTAACTCATATCAAGACAAATCATCCGTTCCTCTTACTGCACTGTATTTTAATACAGCAATGACTCTAAATAAATCGTTTTATACTGATTTAATGAAACAAGCTGCTGCTGCTGAAAATCAGCATACAAATGTTTCATTCCTGTCTCTCAGGCAGGAGCTGATCCAGCCATGGGCCACTTCCTTGTTGTTTTTGAATTCTTTTGATAACCTTGCTTGAAAGACAATGGCTAGATTTATAAAACAAATCCTGCCATGTGCAGTAACCCTGCTTAGACCTCTGCACTCTGTAATACACTCCACATTATACACCTGATTGATTCATTACATCTCTCATTAAGCTTAGATAAAGCCAAAGCTAGCGCCTAGTTAAGATAAAGCACCCCATGTCGCTCAAAAACATGCAAGAGAATAGACAGGCATCCTGGCTGAGACTCGCACCTCGTCACAGCAGCGACCCTGCTTTGGCTTTTACCCTGTTTTGGGACCTTTTGTTGCACATTGTACCCCTCTTGTTCCCCATGTTCCCTGTTTGTAGTTTCCATCCGTTACCAGGAGCTGTACTCACTAAGACCAGTCTTATCTCTCACTTCTGGATGCCTGATTTGGACAAGGCGGTGGACTCACACTTCACCCTCAAACTTCAGCTCTTCGCCTGTAGACGTCAAGTGTCCACGAACCATGACAGCTGCATGTGCTTGTCTTGAGGCCCAAAATAAAAACCCATATGAACATATGAAAATATAAATTGAAACATGTATATCTATGAAAGACAGTAACACAATCCCAAACATAGCTCCCGTCATAGTGGTAACACTGCCCCCTATCGCCCTCAGGGTGTGAAAGCCGACATGAATGAACATGACCTCCTTATGCTTGCTTTTCACTGCATCCTGCTGGATAGGAACACATTTCTACAGCTGAGCTGGAACATTGTCTATGGCTTTAATGATTCTGACTTTGAGATCTGGGCTTCATCTGATACTAAAGGTATGAAGTTGAACAGTGTCAGTCATCGGCATATCTGCCATCAGTTGGACTGCCATCACTCCAGTCAAGATTTTGGTAGTTAAAAATAGTAAATGATACAGTGAAGATGATCATGATGTGGTTGTGATTGAGTGGAATTTATGCGTGGCTGATGTTTCCTTGTCAGTAATCTGCTCTAAACCACAAATATAGGCGTAAGTCAAGCAGAAAGGCCATTTTATAGCCTGTCAGAGTAAAGGCCAATCAGACTGATGGATAATGACAATCTATTTCAAGTGCATGAGATTGAACAGTACTTATGGCCTTTGTTAAAATGTCTGTCTCTCCACTCTATCTTCACTGTTTCTGTCTACTCTCTGCAGAAGAACCATTTGACTTGCCCTCAGTGTGTTGTTATGCATTTCAAAGTCACTCTGTTAAATCGTCTTCTCGGTGCACCCTTAGGTGAGTGAGAGTCTGCTGAGTCTGTACCTGGATGAGTATGAGGAGATTCCCTGGGATGAATTGAAGTAGGCTACCTCATTTCTGGGGTCAACTATGGAGGTCATGCCACAGACGACTGGGACAGACGTCTTCTAACCACATACATCAATGACTACTTCTGTGATGCTGCGGTCAACCAGGCCTTCTTCAAGTGAGACACTGTAACACACACACACACACACATACATTCAGACACATATTATTATGCCACAGCTTATTGTATATGGTCATGATGTAATTTGTATATTTATGTGATAGTACAGCCAGTCCCTCTTTGGGTCAACTCAAACTATGCTGCAACACAAATACCCAATATAAATGTACTATATTTAAAATGTAAACGGCTTTACTTAAAATCAATGTGCATGTGTATTTGTGTCCAAATGCATGCAGTCCACTGACATGAAAATGCAGTTTTCTTCTGAGAAAGCGCACTGCGGCTGCACTCAGCTGACAGAGGCCACTTCAACTCCCCACTGAAGCTCTTCATGGTTGCGGAGTCCTAGCACCACCACATGGACAATTCCATTATTTCAGCCTCGGAAATACAGACACAGTGGCAAGCTGATGAACACTGACAGGAACACTTAGTCCTTGCTTTTGTTGCATCTAATCACTTACACGAATGCACACACGCACTTGTGTCCGCTTACTTCATTCCTAACCAGCCACTCTCAAAAGATTTAAGGCCGGGGCACACTGGTGTCAGAGCAGATAAAATGCAATTTCTTATTTACAAAAAGCAAGATGAATTGAGTTCTTCAGGATTTTTTGTTGTCACTTGATCCAGCTGTAATGACATGATTAACATATGAATAACTGAGCTCAAAGCTCGAACACTGGCCATCAAGGTGAAATGATATCTAAACATTTTAAAAATATAAATGTCATCCACAAACTGTTCATGTATCAGGTTTATTTGCAGCTAACTTGTTCTATTGGCTGAGGAGGATGTAGATGACTGTGTGCCTCCTCTTGTTCCACTTGCAGGTGTTGTTCACCTGGAGAGCGTTATACATGCACCCGATCTTATTTTTACTGTCTCTTTTTAGCTGCAAGAAGTATGTGTACAAATCACTGAATTTGCCTCTGTTTTTACGGCTGTGTGATTACAGTCTATTGCATTTGTGTGTTAAAGCCTGGACTGTTTTGATTTAGTAATGGGTAATGAAGATGCTGTGGCCAGCATCAAATTAGAACTTTGCAAACATATATTTGTGTATTCAGGTATGTTCAGAATGTTTGAAGCTGTGTGTGCCACATGCTGTCAATCTGAAGATTGATGGAATAGTCAAAGGTCCCCCTATATAAGTAAACATTAATAACCCAGGAAATGTGGAATAAAGATGGATATGTGAATGAACTGCCAACAGTTACAAGAGTGGCATAGACCTAATGCCCTGTTTCTGCTTTGACTTTTTTCCTTTATTCCACAAATATGAACGAAACATTGCACAATTCCAGTAATCCCAGACTAGATTAGAATGAGAACAAAATTTTCACTATAAATGGGGGTTAAGATGACAGATTGCCAACTAAAACTGTGTGTTGTGTGTGTGTGTTACTTCGTCCATGGTAGAGCTGGAGAAAGTGATGTGTGTGGTGTTGTCATCCAGCTTGGAGGAGACCTTCTACTGCATCTATGACGCGCATGTATCAACACTGTGGGAGAAGGTGCCATACACACACACTCACACATACATACACACTCACAGAGCATGAACAAAATCCTCTAACATCATTTTCTAAACCAAGTTCTTTCAAGGCTTCTACTTCTGTGTCTTAATTCATTCTTTTCCAAATTGCAACATGTAATTCTACACTGCTCACTTCTCCTTCTGATGCTCATCTTTACTTGCTGTCTTTCCTTTATCTCACTTCATAAAGTGGGTAGACAGGCTAAAATAAAGAAGAGCTGCTTGGATCAAGAACATTGAGACAGGTGCTGATAGGAAAATGAGTAGTCTTGAATAAAATGAGACAAGAAGCACATTCTAAATGGAGGAATAACAGTATTAAAAGACAGTGGTTTTAAAGCAAAACAGACAGACAGCCTGATAGAGTATCAATCGTTTCTGCTCTCTTCAGCCAGTCCAACAGCTGCAGGCCTCTCTCTGTACTGACCTGCCGGTCTGCTATTAAAGGTGTATTTAAACATCACTCTGCCTGGCTGCACAGACACACACTTATTGTTCTCCTTTGTCTAACCACAGACACACACACACACACACATACACACACACACAGCGATGTAGCTCTGGCAGTGTTCCAGCTGTAATTCTGTCCGAAAGCTCCATTTTGGCTTCATTATCAGTAAACCTCTCTTTGCAGTGGGGGGAGAACACAGGGTGCTGTCAGCTTGGGTCAAGGGGCTAGAAAAGATTCTGGCTACAAGTGTGTGTCTTTGTTTGAGTGTAGTCTGTCTGTCTGTCTGTCTGTCTGTGCGCGCGCGCACATCCACTGAGCAGGGGTCATTCAGGGCATTTCATATGTTTATCTTCAAGTGTCTGATTCAAGTGTCCTCATTACAGTCTGTGCATGAAAGCATGTATGCATATGTATGCGTTTGTTTGTGTGAGTGTGTGTTTGTGCACATGCATGTATTTGTGGGTAGCTGTTCATCAGGTGGAGCATACCTCAGCCCTGTGTCTGAACAAAGCCTGTGGACTAATCGTAGTGTAATAAGCAAAGTAAACCTTCCAAGGCCTGCTCCACTTTCCTAAAAACACCCTGAGCTCATTGTGCTCCAGCCAGCGGCTTATTCCTGCTGGGTGTAGTGTGTGTGTGTGTGTGTGTGTGTGTGTGTGTGTGTGTGTGTGTGTGTGTGTGTGTACACGTGTACTGTATCTATGTTCTCTTATTTTACATATATATGTCTATGTATTGGACACCTTTTAGTGCTGCTGCCTCCAGCTGAGCTTTCCTGTTCTATTGACCACTTGAAAACGAGACAACTCTCTCTCTCTCTCTCTCTCTCTCTCTCTCTCTCTCTCTTTGTCTCTTTTTAAAGTTTCTTTCTATTTGTGGCTCTCATCCATCCCTCTGTGTTTTCTCATTTTACTAAGTGATGCTGTATATCTTTGGCCTCATCTGGTCCAAGCAGCAACAACAGCCTCTCACAGACTCTCTGTCCTCCTTATTTATCTCCCCATCCTTTCATCCCTCTCTCCTCCGCCCCTCCTTGGCATGGCAGCCTGTCATTAGCTCACAGACTCATGACTTTAATTTTGGCCTGCCTGCCTCTCTGTCTCTGTCCATTTTGTATCTGGCTTCCTTACAAGGCTCGGCTGTATATGTGTGTGTAGTGGCTAAAAGGCACAACCTTTAGAGGTTAAGGCTGTGTTGTATGCACAGGTACTTTCATCCCTCGAGTTCAGACATGTGTGCACGTGTTTGCATTTGATATTTTGATGGATCTTCAGAACCGCAGTCCAAGTTGTGTATCTATCCAGCCCTGTGTCAGCATATCTGCACTACTTTTCTTCCACTCTCAAACAATCATTTTTTCACTGTGTGGCAGACATCACTGACCAGAGGAACTGTTTGCTTGCTGAACAGGCAATTCACTACCATCACTTGGTGTCAACAGGAGCAATTCTGTTACTGGTAATTTCATCTGAGCCACTGAGGAATGTTTTCATCTGCGGAAAATGATTTTGATCCTTGATAGAGAAACATTTCACACAGTAAGAACACACACATGCGGGCACGTGTGCATGCAAACAATGCAGTTAATCAAGGTGAGGTAAAGGATATTTTTATGCTAATGTGCATTTCCCCAAGCTGAAAAAGAGGATGGAGGGAGGGAGCGACTGAAGCAGAAATGAACCTATTCAAACAAATGAATTCTAATGAAGCTTCACAGACGAGACGTTTGGAGTCGGTCAGCGTTGTGAGGGAGAAGGCCTGGACTTCCCCACTGGAAAGGACTCAGCCCAAACTCCTGAAAGGGAGGGAGAGAAAAACAAGAGAACGACCCTGGAGAAAGAGAGCTGGGAGGAAGAATGGTCCAGTAATGAGAGAGGGGGTGGTACACTGGTGGTCTATGGTTGGGTGGGAAATGGAATGGGCGCTCATTGGAAAATGCTGAATTCATATTCAAATAGTACTTTTCTTGTTGGAACAACAATATCAGACTTGGGAGGTGTTTTTATGGATAAAATGAACTAGAATATAAATGCACTATGGAAACATTTTGGATGTGTTATAATGGGGTAGTAATTAACTTCCATGTCTAATGAGCGATAAAAGTTGTGTATCCTAGACCAAGAATACTATATGTTTGGTAGCTAATGTGCTTTAGAAAAATGCCATAATGATACAAATTAGCTTTTTATAATTGTGTTGGAGGTGGTGTTCAACCTGTGGATGTGTCATTTTGTTTTCACTTTCCCAGTGCATGGAAGAATTCATTCCTGAGGTGTATGGAAGTCAACACCTTCCATCTGCTTACTCACTTAGAAACGGTAAAACTGTTTCATCTAAAAAATTTCAAGTTTTTAAAAGAATGTGTGAACATTTTGTAAATGTCAGTGAGTAGGAGCTACAAACTTTTTTTTATACTACAGACCTTTGAAAACTTTATCTGCAGAACTGTTGACACAGACACTGCAGACTCAAGAGAGCCCTGGGTGCCAAATGAATCTCTGTTTCAGAGCTACTTGATGGGTTTGCCTTGTGCTTTGATTTTTAAACCAACCCAATTTAACCAGCATGCCCTTGCCCCAGTTTTCAGTTTCTATGGAAATGACAGTGACCTGACTGGATTAACAGACAGGTTCAGAGAGCAACTTTTGATTCTTTAAGTGACTCTTGGTTCTCAGTTACCACTTTCATATGGAAAACCAGGGATCCAGTTTTTCACCATTGAATAGTAGTTTGCAATGGAATTTGGGCAAATTCCAGATTCCATTATAAACTTGTCAGTGAGTATGGAGGCGGGGCAGTTAATGTCTAAAAGAAACCTTCATGAGGAGAGTTTAGAAGAGAAGAAAGGGAAAAGGTCATTCAGGAGGGTCAGATGTAACAGAGTCTTTTAGCCATTTAACAGAATAAGAAGTGCACAATTTTTATGGACTGTTGGCTCTGATCTGTGAATTGTGTACCATTCCTCAATGAGAAATGTTTATTACTAATAATGTTTTGGGTACAAAGTTGGACCAACTAGATCTGCGGTTTTATTATGGACAACTGAAGGCTACTTTTTGGGTTTTATTATGTGCCTACTTAAGAGAAGGGAAAAAAAAGCTGTACAGTCATTAAGAAATGCAATGCGACTGAAGAGATGCAAGACCAGTGATGAGTCTATCCGTCATGTCTTGCCCATGTGCGAACACATCCACATTTTCTCAGTCTGGGCTATGGTCTGTCTGCGTATACAGAGCTCCCCTTGTCATGTTTGCACCTGAGCGTTATGGATGTTGGGGTTTTAATGTTTTATGGGAGAGGGATGTTAGGGGGCTGCGTCATCCATGGCTGGGAAAGGAGCGAGCGAGAGACAGCACAGCACCTCCCCAGCAGATTTTGGATTGCACATAAAAGGTAAGAAATAAGCTTGTAGTTCATCAGGAGAGCAGAACCATGCGACCACAAAGGCTCTACTGTTTTTACAGTCAATACTGTATAGCAAAACTTTGCCTGAACATTAAACTTTTTACTGGCACATTTTTTTTTTTCTGGTTTCTCCAGATCTTCTTCATTTTCATTTTTTTCAAAAGGTCTAGAGTTTGTGATAATGCAAATTATGAAATGTTAGGTTTCCATAGAACCCATTATATTTATAATTTGGCAACATAGTAAATATTTAACTTTAATTTCGCCATATAATATGTAACTGGTTGGATGATCGCGATGACAGAAGAGTGTCTTTCTGTCTCTTTCTGAAATTTAAATTAAAATTAAAAGTTAAATTTTGCTTTCCCCTTTTGTCCCTGTTGCATTTCAGTCACTGTGCCACTGGGTGGCGACTGAGGACAGCTGCCACTTGCCAAAGTTCAGACTGGAAGACAGAAAGAAAAGTTCTGCATGGCTATGGTAACTTAAAATTCAATACATTTAATTCAAGGTTTTTCGTTTTATGGATGTAAAAGGCACGCTTGTATGCTCTGTATAATATTACTGCATACATTGAAAAATATTTTTAAGCGTTTATGATGTGCGTTTATTAATAGTATATTGTTAAGCAAACATGTTTTCTGTTATTGTGTATGCTGTTTTAGAGTCAACTGTGTATGATCTGGAAATATCAAAATACCTTTAAAATACCAGTTTAACTTTATCTCTGTATAAAGTGACAGAATCAAATAATTAAATCAGTCTTTTGCACTAATTTTTTTGCATTCTAATGTATTATGAATTTCTAAATGATTTATTGACCCTAAAAATTGACTTATTGCAATTTAAACACGTATTGTATTAAAAACAACGTATTGTATTATGATGTATTATTCGCCTAGTTGAGCTGCTCCATTCATTTGGACAGACCACGTGTACCCATGTGAATGTGTGCCTTATCATGTAATGCTAACTGCCCCTTCAAAAACAAATGTAACTCGATCATTAATGTTACAAACGACGTCTGTAAGAACTCCATATGCCACCCCTACGTCATAACTCACGCGTCTCACGTCGCTGTCGTGATCGTGAGCGAGGTGGTATCAAGCCTGAACCCAGTCCGGGGTTACCCCAGGCAACCAAACGTTTCCATGGAGACAATCCACAAGCAAAAAAGATTTGACTACAGGGATAACGTTAGCAAACAAACAGGAGGATGGCTGCGCTTGTTGCCTGAGAAGTAAGTAGTCTAACGTTAGCTGCTAAAAGTTTGGTAACAGGTAAACTTTGCATGTTTTAAGATAGTTTTTAATACCCCGACCACTTTATAACGTCAAAGTTACCCAGTCCGGAGCTATGGTCCAGACACAACGATTCATTTACTCATTTAGATGCGTTTGGAGAGAGAGGGAGAGATGCTATGAGCTTCTACTTAAGCAAATAATGTATTTTTTTTTTCTTTTTTCTTTTTTTAGATCAGGTTTAGTGAATTTGGGAACAAACTGGTCAAGTTTCAAGTCAATCTGAGACAACGAGGAAACTAAACTCTCAAACTGCACTGACGCTTGAGTGTTGTCCCTCACTTCACCTGAAATTACTAATCTGATAAAACACATTTCTCTGTACAGCTTCAACCAAACCAACGCTGTTACAAAGGTAAATGAGACTGACTACTATTGAAATTTAGACGAATTATAAATAAAGTGGTACACACTTGACAAGCTACAAATATTTTTTAAAAAGGGCTGTATAGTGAGAATGTAAGTCAAGTATTGCACTATAACCTCAAAAAAAATCCTTTGCCACTAATGTTTAGTCTTTATAACAGCAAAGAACAGGACAGTTGGAGTTAGTTAATGTTTCAGTTTGAAACTATAAATTGGCATCTGAATTTGTCACTGCATTTCAGTGTATTGTGTGTTTTTATCTCTTTATGTGCTTCATAGAGAAAGAAGGAATCTTTGAGTGGAAGCTGTTAAAGAAATGGAAGAGGAGTATTTGAAGCCCATTCGTCTGGTAAAGCTGGTTAATCGCTTGGAATTTGTAATTTTTACTTCTTTCATCAGCATGTGGTATGCACAGACATTATCCCACTAAATAACCACCTTTCACTCTTTTCCTCCCTTCTTCTCTGACCCCTCTTGTCATCTCTCCATCCACTGGAAGATATTTATTCGTTGTGTGACTATTTCTGGCGTAACAGAAGAGTTATGGACAGAGGAGAATAAGAGTGCTTTGGATCAATTTATTGTGGACACCTCTGTCACAACTGTGGTGGTCTACAAGGACACCTATGGCAGGCTGCGGGTGGAGTTCTCCATGCCCTTACCGGTACAGCACACTTTCCTTTCCACTTTCAGTTCTTCATCAATTTTAATTTTAGTTAGTTTAATATCCAGGTACTTGCATGTGACTTGTAGCCACTTATCACTTATATTAAGTTCTCAAAGGAAAATTGTGTGATTTTTCAATGGCTGGGAATATAGGGAATGTTGTCCACCTGTTGTCTGAGAAGCTGGGGGGTTCTCCTCTCCTCCTTTACATTTTGTTTTTTAAGATTTGACTCCCTCTTTGTATTCTTGTTCTGTTTCTCTCTATCTCCACACCTAAAAAAATTTTTTTGTAGGGACAGATGGTTGAGCAGCTGTCCTATTTTAGCCGCGTGCCAGGATCCATAATCACAGCAGAGACGTTTGATGCGGTCGTACAGTTTGGCACAGTGCGGGGCAACCCCAGCCTGAGACTGCTTCATGACATGACCTGTTTGCATGCCCCCTCAGTTGCCCTCAGCACTTACAGAGAGAAAAGCATCAAGGACAACTATACCAACACCATGCACTGCTACCTCCTGAGCCTCACAGGTGGGTACCTCAAAGGAAAAAAAAGAGAAAGTTGACTGTTAAACTACACTAGTTATCAAAAACAGAAATAAACAAATCAATAAATTAAAAACAACAGCAGTCTTTTCACTTTCAGGCAACTATTCATGTATCCTGGATGAAACTAGACTTCTGTCCATTGAATAGACCAATATATTTAGTATTTTCTGTTAGTGTTGTGAAAGGACAGCTGCTTCTGATGACTTTAAAAATGCAGGACATTCAGATTTGGGGTGGAATGGATGAATTCCTGGTTCCCTGGTTTGTATTTACAGGTTATTAATAAAAATGTATCTCTACCAGAAACCTAGTATTTCCCTAGATGATAAGACTAACATGATATATTCCTGACAGAAATCCTTTTTTTTTTTTTTTTTTTATGTAACACAATTATTAGTCGAATCAAAGACTGAGATAGTTTTAAATTGTGGGTTTACAGCATAAGTACGTAAATGGAGGGCAAAGGATTTTTTATAGGCCCTGTTATACAGGTTCCACTGTATACCAAGATGATAAGGAAGAAATCATGAAAAGCACAAGAGATGCTTTGCAATCAGCTTCAATTGGTGCAATGTGCACAGGACTGACCATCAGAAATTTTCACAGAGCGACATGCACACATACTTCAGTGTAATATTTCATGTGAAATTATTTTTGAACAGATGAGGTGTATAAGAAGGCGGGCAACACAGTCCTATACATCCCAATGGAAGGCCTGCAGTGCCGCCCTGAGGAGGCCATCAAGAATAGGAAGCTGGTGCAGAGAATGGAGAGTAAGCCTGAGGAGCTGTGTGTGTGTGTGTGTGTGTGTGTGTGTGTGTGTGTGTGTGTGTGTGTGTGTGTGTGTGTGTGTGTGTGTGTGTGTGTGTGGTTTGTGTACACAATATATGCAGGTGAGCGTGCCACTCACAGACTTCTGGTCTTTGACTGTCTTGTGTCTCAGACTGTAGAGCTTTTATTGAATGAGGCGCTGGGCTCGTAACCCTTCACCTGCATCAATCCAAATTGTTCATTGTTTTTTTTTGTATTCTACTTTTTGTTCACTTATCATTTTTCTTTTTCAATGTCTCTCTACAAATCCATTAATTTATTCCAACATTTCCTTAGTTATACTTACTGGTTTTTACATCATTCAAACCTTTGCTGTTCTTTGTTCCCACATTCTTTCTGTTTTTTCTCTTGTTCTGACTCTTAATCTTTCCTTTTATCCTTATTCTGCAATCTTCTGTAATTTCCCTTTAGAAAGTCCTCCATCTATTTAAAAAAAAAAAAAAAAAACACAACAAAAAATCTCTTATCTATTTATTCATCTATCCACTCACTTGTTCTTCCTGTTTTAGTTGTCCTCCTCCACTGGACAGATCAGATCAGGGAGCTACTGAATGCCCAAGAAGTAACGAAGATGGGGGACAACTGTGGTCCGCTGCAGGAGATAACCTTCTGGAGGAGTCGCTCTGACAAGCTGTTGGACATCAGCCAACAGCTGCAAAAGCCAGCGGTCAGGCAGCTCCACAACATCCTGGAGCTCTCCAAGTCTCTGTATGTAGAGCGCTTCTACAGACTGACTGAGGAAATACAGGTACAGGAAGTCTGCAAGACTCAAGTCTAAAATCATCTCTTAACAAAGGTGTATTGTTGCAAGATGTTGTACTTTCAGGCCACCACCAGACTGTGGTGCTGCTCATTGCAGGACTGTATCTGTGCTACCCACCAGCTTTTGTTAACATAACATTAAGTGTAATAATAATAATAAATAATATTTCCTTGAAACTGTGTTCCCCAGGATTGCTCTCTGCAGGCTCAGTCAAACCTGTCCTTCCTGTCTATACTGAAGGAGCCCTGTGAAGAGTTTTCTAAGCTCAAGCCAAGCCAAGCTGCTCCTAAGCTGCGACACATTGTCAGGCTCATACGCTTCATCTGGGTCAACTCCGAACACTACACCAGTGATGGGAAGATCAGTGGACTCTTCCGCAAGGTAACTGCATTTAAAAACATCAGAGTGATGGGGAGTAGTGCACTCACACCAGGTCTCTTTTATTGACCCAATTTGCTCTCTCTATTACTTCCATCACTCCCACACACATGCACTATACATACAGTGTACATGCATAGACACATGCTGTAAACCACCTCAATATTTCTGACCAAAATTTGAAGAAAATTAATAGATGTGCTGCTTCAAGGACCTTCCACAGAGAAGTCTGTGGAGCAACGTTAACCAATAACCTTTCAGTGTGAGAACATCTCCACAGTTGTAGCAGTTGTAGCTCTCCAGCTGGATTAGATTTTTGTTTTGTTCTGATAAGGCATGATCACCACTGAAACCCACTTCCAATCATCCTTTTCATTACCAACTGTATTCACTTCAGTTGACAGCTTCAAAGACCCAGGGAAAATGTTCAACCTCAAATCATTTGTATAATTATCACCATCGTCTGGTTCCCTGTTGTATTACTTTTGTTTTTCTCACTCTTTTGTGTGTCTACATTTTGATATTTTCCTCATCTTCTGTCTCTTATCAAGACTGTGAAAAGGAGATATTAAGTTGGGAAGAAGGATTTCAGCAGAAATGTATCATTGTACCTGGCAACTGACTCTTTCAGTCTAGGGGTTCAAGCTTATGAATGTGATCCATTAGCCTGGCGAAGACATATTTGCTGGCTGCTAAAAGGACATTAGGTAGCAAATCCACATCCAAACTCGAGGCCAGTTTACAATGTTATGATGTGGGTTTTGCGTATAAGTGACTTGTTGGATAAATAGATCGCATAATAAATGTGAATTTTCTGTCTGTATTTTGGTCTTCCAATACTTATTATGCCAAGTGTTTGTTTTCTGCTGTTGCAGATGAGTGATGAGATCATCCGCCTGTGCTGCCAAAGCATCTCTCTGGACAGGATCTTTGAGGGCTATGTTTTATCTAGCAAGCAAAACCTCAATGATTGTATCCAGTGCTGCCTGACCTGGAAGGAAATATACCTGTACGAAGCGATGATGCACCACAGGTAGGAGAAATTTAGGGCTGAACTGTTTAGGGCCCAAATGAACTGGGTAGCCAAGGGAGTTTAAAAGTCTTAAGTCTTAAATTGTCAAAAGCGAACGTCTTTGATTTCAAATATCATAATTCACTGCTTCATGTGGTTTAGTGTAAAATTGAATTGATATTTAGTTGAGGCAAAGTTGTTAAGTTGGGCAAAATTTCATTGTGGCTATGGTAGTCAGTGCTGAAATAGACACATAATGAGCAGTGATAAACAATAGCCTTGATTTGGAAGGTTGGAAGACTGTGTATAACTAAGTAGTGTTTCACAGAGGCAGATCAGAGTCACCCTGTGTGATTAGTTTGCTGTCAGTGTAACAGTCTCTTTACTCCTGTTTCTGACTCTCCATCCTCTCTCCCCTTTCTCTGTCCTCTTTTTCTCATTTTCAGGCATTCTTCGGAAGGCTGGATCCTGGACTATAGCAATTTTTTTGTGGTGGTTGATGCTTTCATTCAGAGGTTCAGAGACCTGCTAGAGGTGAATTTTTCCCTTGCTCACATATTGACAGACATTAACACATGTGCACGCTACAACTCTGTAAATTCCTGCTGTTGAAATTCATGTCAGACCATGTTACCACACCTGTAAGCAAATGCTGAAACCAATGCAAAAGGTGCCATTAAACAATGCTTTCAACAGTGCTCTGTCAAACCTCCAATGCACTGAACAATACTAAAGAGATTAAACACAGGATTGTGATGGAGAAGTTTAAAAATGATGTCGAGGCCACATGGCACTGTCTGCTGGATTCATGTAATTGTTATAACTTCTAAGATGAATGGTCAGTGTGACATAGGACAACAAGAGAAAATGTCAAGTGGAATGTGATATGTGTTCTCATTGAGATTTAAATATATCTGTAAAATACAGTATAAGGATAACCTTTTTTTTTTGGCTTACTTTTCTCATTTTGTTTCCGTTTTGTCTTCATATGTTTAACATCTACCCTCCATCCACGCTACTGATGATCAAGCCTCTTTGTGCATATCATCCAATATAATTCA
Organism: Seriola dumerili; assembly: GCF_002260705.1. Taxonomy (NCBI): domain Eukaryota; kingdom Metazoa; phylum Chordata; class Actinopteri; order Carangiformes; family Carangidae; genus Seriola; species Seriola dumerili. The sequence continues at coordinate 1,416,770 of NW_019174550.1, read as the reverse complement.
AAGGGATATGACATCCAATATAATTAGGCTTTAACAGTCTTCAGTAATTCCACTTTTTTTTTTTTTTGTGTTGATACAGTATGTATTGTTTTCTATTTGGGATATATTATTTTCTCTTGCCCTCTCTCAGATATGTGACTGCCAGCATGAGTTTGCCCGTTGGGAGGATGGTCAGCAGAGGACTGTGCCAATCTTCAGCAGTTGCCAGGGACCAGAGTTCACCCGGTCCCTCCTGGAGATAGAGGGCAACTTCCACAGTGGACTACAGAACCTGCGCTCTGTTGGCGACGGCATGCTTGATGTCGAGAACAACGCATGGTGCAATGAATTCAACAAGTAGGTCTATTGCTGTTTAAGATATTCAAGCTAAGACTAGATAAAATAGTATGAAAGTCTTCCACCAATACCTGAAAAAGTATCAGTTGTTCCAATGTTACTTGTACATGCTCACATGCTAAGCAAGATTTTTAGTTATTCTTTGGCTTTAGCTGCTATCAGTGTGTGTATGTGTGTTTGCTTTCCTGTTTTAGTGTGCTCTTTATTTATTAGCTGATCATTGTGCACGTGTGTTCATGTGTGGATATGTTCTTCCGTGTATGCACAGGTTTCGTGCATTGATAAAGGATCTGGAAATGATGATGCAGAACCTGATCAATTCCGTTTTTAAGACAGTGAAGACAGTGACAGAAGGAGCGCGGCTTCTGGACATTTTTAGGCCTATGTCTTCTCGAGAGGTGTCTCTCACAAAGACACACACACACAACCACACAAACAAGCATACATTCAAGTCCTCCACTAGCTCTCACCTCTTACCCCCATACAATTTATCTACTCATTCACTTCCATCCGATCTTCTCCATCCCAGGGCATTAAGCGCACTATAGAAGAGAAAGCAGATGAAGTGCACATCATCTTTGACAGGGAGCTCAAAATAGTCAACAAGGAGCTGAACCGGATGACAAGGTCTTATCATGACCATATGCCCCAGATAGCAGGCCAGGCCCACTGCGTGAGGGACCTCAGACAGCGGATAGACAGATCCATGGAGGTAAATCCATTAGATTTCACAGTAATCTATTTCTTTTAGTCTTGGCACAGACCAATTACTATTACTTGTGTGCAAAATAAAGACCCTCCTTCAAGACCTTCTTCCTTGATTTCTTTCTCCTTTGTTCTATTTTGTTGCCCTCCAGGTGCTTGAGAAGATCCACTTCATGCCTCAGTCATACAACCGCAAACAAGTGGTTTACACCTATGGTCAGATGGTCCAGGTTATGGATGAGTTTGTGAGGAAGAGCTTCAGTGAATGGAACCAGAGTCTGGATGGGCAGTACATCAAGAGACTGGAGCAGTCACTCATGGTGCGCTGCAAGGACAGTTCTGCCAAGCTGGACATCAATTTTGACAAGTGGGTCACACGAACTCATCTGACATACAAGAGACACAAAGCATTCTCATGAAGCTACACTATACATTCACATGGTGTCTTACACTTCACACTGTTGTCTGTGTACTTGTTACATACACAAATCTACACCCATACTTTTGTGCGTTAACTCCGCATCCATGGCCACACAGGAGGGATGAACATACTGTCACCATCAGCTACAGAGATGCTGATACAGAGATATGCTCTTGAACAGTATATTCAAGTAGAAACTTTTTGTTGTCCAGGAACCTGTTGAACCTGTTCTCTGAGATTGACTACTGGGATCGACTAAAGTTTGAGATCCCCCAGTGTGTTACTGACATTTACCAGAACAGGGAGGACCTCAGAGGCCTGCGGGAGAGAGTACTGCTGCTGGTCAGGAACTATAACAGGTCTGTAACACACACACACACACACACACACACACACACACACACACACACACACAGAAGAGGAGAACAAACATACATGCAACACTGATTAATGACTGATTGTAATCATCAAAATGTATAAATGTGCATTTAGCTTCCTTCTGTACTTGGAACTTTTTACAATCAAATAGGACTGAGATGATTTTAGGATGTAGGCAACAGTCAAGGTAAGTTGGTGTCTATCTGTCTGTGTGGAGGATTTTTAGTGATAATGGGTTGTAGGTTATATAATTTGTACACTTTCCTGATGTCATTTTGTGGTAGAGTGTCAGTAGGGAGTCCTGATCGTCCACTGACTGCTATTGTCCTTTGGTGATTGTATTTTTTGTGTTGCACAATGAACATATTCGAATACAATCTTTTTAGACTGTTCTGTAATTAATAACCTGGACACAAAGAGTCATACACTCATATTTAGAACTATCACGTGGGACAGACCTGCCTACAAAAACCCCTTTGCAGCATTGTAACCAAACAACAAGCCTGCTACAAATATTGAAGTATGTTTCATCATGATGCAAAAAAGCTTTTACACGGGATTCAAAGTAAAAGCACACATCTACATGTACATTGAAACTCACACATACTACTCAATCAGTTAACAAAACACAATAATATTTATTTAATGCTCTTTTGACGTGTGTGTGTGTGTGTGTGTGTCTGTGTGTGTGTGTCTGTGTCTGTGTCTGTGTCTGTGTCTGTGTGTGTGTGTGTCTGTGTCTGTGTCTGTGTGTGTGTGTGTGTGTGTGTGTGTGTGTGTGTGTGTGTGTGTGTGTGTGTGTGTGTGTGTGTGTGTGTGTTTTAGGATCATTGAAATGCTGTCTCCTGATGAGTTGGGTCTGTTTCGGGAGCGAATTCATTTAATGGATAAGAAGATTCAGCCGGGGCTGAGCAAGCTTCTGTGGTCATCTAAGGGAACTTCTAACACCTTTGTCCGTGACTGTCTCCTGCATGTTGACAAGGTTGTAACACACAGTTCACAGTTCTTATGGGATATGAGTTCTATTTATATTATCTATATATATGAATTATTTCAGACTGGCAACAGTGATGGCATATAGGGTAGAAAAGTGGGTGACTGGAGAAGTCAGATCCCTTAACTGGCAGGAAAGATGTTTTTGGCAAAAGTCATTTTCAGTTTACCTTAGAAAATGGACACATGTTTGACAGATCTTAGTTCAGGCAGTATGTTCCAGAGAACAGGACAAAGTTATTACAGGCAGCCTTACCTGATATGGAAGCAGTAAGAATACCACATTGGGCTGTAGTCATTGAGCCTAGCCTCTCCTCTCCTCTCCTCTCCTCCCCTCCCCCTTTCTCTCCTCTCCCCTCCCCTCCTCTCCCATCCCCTCCCTTCTTTTCCTCTCCTCTCTCGTTACACTCTAGGTCCAGCTGATAGTTGATGGTTACAAAGTATCCAATCTATCCATCTCCAACCTCTGTCACAAGATCAGTGAAACGTTGCTGGTTAGACTGGATGGAAAGACTGTGTACAGGTAAAACAGTTATGTGGTTTCTTCTGTACTGTGTAAATATACAAAATGAATTAAATAAAGTCTGCAGATATTAGTTATTATATTTCAAGCCACATGTTATTACATATTTCACACATATTCATTAATTACATCAAACAGTGGTAAAGTAAAAATTTTATTTTATTTCAAACAGAACATAACTTCTCTGTACTCTTCTTATGAATTTGTTCATTCATTCAGTTCAGATATAGTAACCAGAAAAACAACAGATATTTGAACAGGCCCTGGTTGCATCTTGGGTGTTATTCTTGTTGTTATTCTTAGGAACCTGGAGTTTGAGGATGACCAGAAGGCTCACCAGCAGAGCAAGCTCAAAATACTGCAGTCAGCACACCAGGATATTGTTGATACCATGAGCTGCATCTATAACATCTTCTCTAATGATGGACCTGAGGTCTGTGGTGTGTTTTTCTGCCATTCATTCAATGTTATTTGCATTCCAGCAGAAATGTTCCTGAACAGTAATCTGTTAGATTCAAAAGATTATAATTATTATTATGATTATTATTTTAGACTTTAAGATGTTTAGAGGATAGAGAAGCAAAATGATTTACAACTGTAACATTCACCCACTTAAGTTGTTGCTCTAGTGGTTACAAGAGAGTAGTAGTAAAAAAAAATACATGGTCAAATATATTAAAGGAAATAAAAGATGTCTGGAAAAAACTGAATTAAGGACCATCAGCTTTCAAAAACATTGTAATCTGTATCTATACGGCAGCATCTTTTTTCTTATTGAGAACCAGTTTTACTCAGCCTTTTGCATCTTTCATTTTATGACAGGTGTAGCTCATTTTGCACTGCCATGTCATGTGTGTATATTTTTACCATGGTGTTTAAGGTCCAGGAGCACTGGGTGACCTACACAGAGAAGGTGGACCACATGGTAGAGGAAGCTCTTCGAAGAAACATCAAACACTCCATGAAGAAGCTATCCAGGGCCATCAATGGCGACAGCAAGACATCACCTAATCCCTTGTTCAAAGTCCTGGTAGCACTACGCCAAGCAACTCCCCACACCACACCAAAGGTACCAGCAACCACTCATAGTCCAGTTAGGTCATGTGATAATGATTTGTTTACACTGTGTCTGGATATGTCCGATATACGCTGAACTTCACACAAGGCACAATTGTATTGTATTACATTAACTGCAGGACTCTACTCAATAGATGAATTAGATTGCAGTCAACATAAATGTTTGGTCCTCTTTCTCACGCACTCTTTTTCTGTCACATGCATACTATGATGGCATCCGTATTACTGGAAAAATGATTTGTTATTATGTCTAGGGGGATTCCTTAACACAAAGCTTGTGCTATATAAATTACTAACAGGCCACAAGATGTATTGAGTGGCTTTGGTTGCTGATGCCAGAGAAAGGAATGCAGGTCTTACCTGAATACCAGTGAGTCTGAGTCATGCTCCATAGTGTAGCCTCACTTGAACACCATGGTGGGAGCCTGGCCTTGTCCTCCTCTGGTCTCTTTCCAATGGATGAGCAAAGTCAAACCATAACCATGTAGCACCTCTACTGTGATAAACTCATGAAAATGCCCCCCAAAATAAAATCCTTTAACTTGACCTGTTGAGAAATCAATGCATGGCAAGTGTGCAGAGAACACCATGCTTGATAATTGCATTTGTGTGTCCTTCCTCCTCTCTCTCTGCCCTCTGACAGGCTCATATTAGATAAGACCCATTTTCTTAACTTTCAGTAGCCAATGAATAGGACAAATTATAGCAGTGTGTGATTGTGTGTCTGTCTCTGTGTTGACAGGTTGAGTTCTCCCCGACACCTGGAAAGCTTGCTCAGATAGTGAACATTATGCCTCAGCTCATCAGCACCATCTCAGAATTTAAACGACTACCTGACCTTCTCTCCGGCAAGCACTCACAGTCGAATCCCATATACATCAACATTGGTTGGAAACATGTTCATTCATTTTATTTTTACTACATTTTCCAAGAATGAATGCCAGTGTGTACACCATGCTGAGCAAATCTAGACATGATGTGTATATTAAATCCTTGTAAAGTATGGAATTACAGACTGTGATTACTAAGAAGTTGTATATGTATGTATATGTGACCATGCTTATCTGTCTGTGCTTGTACACCGTTGTCACCCTGGTTGTCTTTCATCCTTCAGAGCAAGATGAGGAGATAAGGAAGATTCAGGCTGCAGTTGCCACAGGGATGACAGCCAACGCCAGCCACCTGCAGGCCTATCTAAAGACCTGGGACAAATACAGGGACATCTGGGAGATCAACAAAGACTCCTTTATACAACGCTATCAGAGGCTAAACCCACCAGTCACTTCTTTTGATGCAGATATACACAGGTACTGTGCAATGAAAACAAATTGTTAAACATCATTCTTCAGTTGATCTGTTTAAGACATTACTGCAGCTGAGTCTGTTAAAAACACTCATTCACATAGATCCATATTCTAATTGTGTTTGTTTTTATTTATTTCCATATCCCAAGTGAACTTCTGTTTCATTTTGTCATAAGACATAATGAAGCATGCAATGTCTTTACTGTGTCCACTCTCTGGTTCACCCCCAGATACACAGAAAAGGCCAACAGTGTTCAACAGGAGGAGACAGTATTGAACGTTGGGTTTGTCATGCTGGACTGTTCACCACTCAAGTCCTCCTTGGTGCAGCACTGCAGTGAATGGCAAACTAAGTTCACTCAGCTGCTCAGCCACATTGCCAGCACCCGCCTCAAAGAACTTCATGCCTCCCTGCACGACAATGCCAACAGGTGGGGAGTCAAGTCATAGGACTTTATTTAGTTTGTTAAGGACAGTAGAGATGACAGACAATGAGGAAAGGAGAGCTCTAAGAAAGTCCCTGGCTGGCCTTGAACTGAGGATGTTCCAGTTCAAGTTTGTTTTTGAATATGTAAAGGTGGCAGGTTGACTGAGTGTGGAGTATCAAGACAAGGAAACAACTCCTGATTCCTTCATTATCTTCTGACGATTCTGTCCCAAATATGCTGTCTCCACAGTCCACACAGAGTGTACACAGTAGTTGGAGCACCTGCTCATGAAATAGGCTAACAAGGTGAATACAGATGAGAAATATTAATGATTTATGTAACTTATCCTGATCTATTCAGTCACTGAGTGAAATGTGAAGATCAAGGGAATAAGAGATGGTAAAGGAGGAGAGGAAAAGGGAAAGGGATATGCTTTTTCCTGTAAACATTTGAGATGTGTATTGTGCTAAAGGTGGTGTGGCTCTTTGTTGTGTATTTTTTATGTGTGTGTTTAGGCTGAGACAACCCCCCCAGACGCTGGTTGAGCTTGGTGATAGCCTGAAGCTCTTGGAGACTCTCCAGGGAGATTTAGCCAAGATAGAAGCTCAGATTCCTCTCATCCATGAACAGTTTGCTATCCTGGACAAATATGAGGTCCCAGTGGAACAGGCTGTAAGTACCTCGTTCATTAGTAAACAAAAATATATACATATACTCCAAACATGATACAGGATGGTACATACACATATTGTGTATCTGTGTTTGTGAATTTGTAACAGTAAATAACTGTGACCTTATTGTTAGTATCCGTGTATTATGTCAAGTTTGCTCTCTCAGACATTCAATTAGTGAAATAATGTGCTCACTATCGCTCTTATAATTTATTTAGAACCAAGTAAAATACAAACACATATTTTGTGCTACTGGTTGCAGTAATCGTGCAGGTATGAAGAGAGAGAAATTTTACACTTGCTCACTCAATATAGACAGGACATAATAGCAAGAGTTTATAAGCATTGATGAATCTCGTTGAATCAAGACCAACTTATTGACTGTTCAACCACCCTGAAGTAAAATAATGAAATTTGTAGGATTTTGTACACCTTCAGCAGAATACAGACATTGTCAAAATTCTGACTCCTCTGGTAGTTATGGGTACTGTCTACACATGAACAAACATTATTTCTCATCATTATGCCACTGGGTTTACCCACAGGTGCAGGATATGCGTGAGGTGCTGAATGGGGAGTGGGTGTGGTTCCAGCGGGTGCTGATTGACAGTGAAATCATGCTAGAGAAGCACAAGGAGAAATTTAAGAACAGCCTTATCCTGTCCTCAGAGGAGTTAAAGAGGAAGGTCGAGACCACTGTGCAGGAGTTCAACAGCACAGGTCACACACTCTTTCTCTTACTCTCTCTCATACAGTCGTGTACATTATTATCAGTACGGTCTGTGCACTTTACCATTGCTCTGTTTCCATCTGTCCTGTATCTAATCTGTTCTTACCCCTGAAGATGTTGCGCTCCTTGTTAGTGTGTAATAGAAGTGGCTGATATGGATTAAACCTTCTATCATAATTTTACACAAAATATCAATTTACTTTATACTGTGACATTTATTGAAAATCCAAACTACACTAATGGTCTAAACATAAAAAACAAGATGGGAATTCCTTTGTGAATTTATTAAATACAAACAAATATACTTGGTTATATGACTGCAAAAATGTTTAATCCTATATATTTAAAATTTGCCATAAAGCAATCTAGTAGCTCACTACTGCCTAATATAACCAGAGATATTACATGACAGATATTAGACTAGTAAACATAGTATAACAATATATTCAATGGTTAACAGTATTACATATACCAACCTGAGTGTTGGGAGAATTTACATGTGTTTTTATATGTGTTTAGTATTTTTGTTTTACATTTTGTATAACAGAACTGTCAGTTTGCCATCCATGGTTTGGGTGGTGATGTTATGATTTCACAACATATAAATATCTGTTTATTGTTGCTGACCACTAAGATATAATAGGCATTGTATAATATGTCTGCCCTTTGTTTTTGCGCTTTTGTGTGTGGACATATGAATGTCAATGTTTGTTTGTGTTTTTTCATGTTTGTGTATCTCTCTACATTTTTGCATGTGCATATCCAGGTCCATTTCACAGTCCACTGAGCACTGAGTTGGCTTTAAAGCAAATAGCAGAGCATCGCAGCCAACTGGAGGCTCTAAAACAGGAAGAGAGCACCATCCTTCACGGGCTGGGCTTTTTCAAAATAGAACAGCCCCCTTCCAAAAGCATCTGGATGCTGGAGAAGGTCTGTCTCATAGTCCTAACATATTGTTGACTACAACATAATGAGCCATTAATTCAGAGGTTGTGAACTGTGGTGCAGTGTTTGAATATTTTTAGTGCAGTTTGCCAAATATTTGATTGCATACAGTAAAAGGAAATTGACAGAACACGAGATAGAAGAGTCGACATGCAACAAAGGTTCCAGGCCGACAATGCAAGACGCATTTAATGGTTGAGCTTATGTTTGCTTGTGTCTGTATGTGTTGTACAGGACATGGACCACCTGCAGGAGGTCTGGGAGATCACACAGGAATGGAATGCCAATTGGAACATCTGGAAGGTCGGTCAGTTTGCCACACTGCAGACGGAGGACCTGGAGAGTACAGCACAGGAAATGTTCAAAAAACTCCACAAACTCAAGAGAGAACTAAAGGTCAGTTTGGCTTCCTGCATCAGGATGACAGTCATGGTTTAGCTATAATATATTAACCTATGTCAGTTTAAGTATTGTTTCATAAAAATACATTGTACATAAATGCCAAAGCAGTACATTTAATCCTTACTGTATGTTCTAGAAACCGTACTTTGGTCATGATCTCTGGAGGAAGAACACTGAATGACACTTTGTCTTTCTGATGGATACAAAGTTAACAGCCTCTTAGTGGACTCTATTTTTAGCTTCAGAAACACAAAGTTAAATGTATTTTTAAAGTGACAGCTAAATTCATGGCCCTCCCTCAGGATGCATAAAACTTGGTGCAAATATCATCACAAAGTAGTGAGGACATTTTCTTTGATTGCAGCATAAGGAGTGGGATATAGTAGAATTCTCCAAGAGCAAGATTGACCAGTTCAAGCAGATCATCCCCCTCATTAGTGACATGAGGAACCCAGCCATGAGAGACAGGTACTGACAAAGTATTTATTTACTCTTCATATAACACCTTGTCATTTCAGTCTTACAGCACACTTTCTGTCTTACGCTGTAAGACATAACAGCAAAATGAATAAAAGTTACAGTCAGTAGTTAATGCTTTAGAGTTCTTATTTAGAAGACTGATACCAAATGAGAGGGGTAATCTCCATGCTTAGTTTGTTGTACAGGGGAGGGTTTTGCCACTTTGACTAAAAGGATGGTCATTTAGCATGTCCACATAGCATAAAAGCATTACAGTGTGTTTTTTGTGCTGCTGACTCCATTCCCAGAGGACTACCCATTGGCTGCACTCTGTCCTCACTCTGAGTTAGTGGTACCACCACTAAGAAAAAAATAGATGTAATAATCTTTTTCTGAACCAGCATCGCGTCTTGCCTTGTCCTGTCCATTTTGTCTAAATTGCACCAACAAACTGCATTTGACTGGGCGAAGCACAACTTGAAATGGGAGGAAACCAAAGCCAAACAAGGATGAGTGGGTGACATTAATGGGTTATATCTTTTCTGATGTAACTTTCTGAAAGAGCTTTCCTTTGCTCACTGCGCTGGGGTAATAAATATACACAGAATTAGGTCTGATGCCGCACCATTAAACAGCCAAGAGATAACTAACAGAAAGAAACAAAGACATCCTGTACTCAGCGCGCTGATTGTTATAAGAGTCGGTGAGGGTAATGAGAAAGACACGTTGAAAAACATGGCAGGGAATAAAAGGGTGTTTTTAATTTATGGTTAATATCAAATATAGCCATGTTACCTGGGTCTCGAATGAGAGCACTGTTGCTGTGATTAAAATGGAGAAGTGGAGCCAGGAAGTGTTAGCTGGCACAGATTCTGCTGTCTCTTCCCTCTCTGTTTCACTCTCCATCCCTTTCAGTGCCAGCTGTCAGTTATGTCAGTCAGTGTTCTCATGATGCTCCTGTACTGAGCTTAAAGTACAGTGGTACATCTGTCATGCCCAGATATCTCTCTATTCATATGTAGGCATTCTACAAATGTCCTAGTTTTGTACACTATTTTAGGCAGGATAAGCACACACTAGACATTTAGTACATTACTGTTGCCACAGTGTCACAGTGATTAAGAGAGACTTTATGTCCTTCAGTTCTTTAGAAAGTTGAGCATTTAGTTAAAAAATGTTAAACCTTAACTTTCTTTTCCAGTATTGCTAGATTATGAATGTTGGAGTACTGTATTAGCATTTAGTAAGCATGTGTTTGCTAATGACTAATGGTCTAAAGATAGATTAAGTCATATGTTGTACAAACTATAAAGCCCTTTGAAGCAAATTTGTGACTTGTGATTCTGGGGTATATAAATAAAAATGACTTGAATTGACTTGGTAATAGTCAGAAGCAAGGTGGAAGACTTACTAAACTTTCAATGCCAAATTCCTTTCAGGCACTGGGAGCAGATCTGTGAGGAGCTGCAGTGCACCTTTGACCAAAAAAGTGCTGAATTCACCCTGGAGAAGATCATATCTCTGGGCCTTGACAAGTATGCTGACAAGATCTTTGAAATCACAGGAGCCGCATGCAAAGAACTCTCCATAGAGCAGGTCCAATCTTCTTCCTCGAGTCTAGACTGATGCTTAGTGGGCAATTTTTTAACTTCTCTTGCCATTTATTTTAATCGCGATCTCACCCAGGAAATTGGTAAGCAAAGTCGGAAGTGTAATGAACTTGCTCCCTTTCACCCCCGCTGTTCTTGGGCAGCACAGCCAGCTCATGCATCAGCCGTGCCAGTTTTATGGCCATATTTATGCACATGGAAGCACAGTGCAAATTTGTGCTGTGCCTTTCATTCAATTTGCACTCGCAATCTGCATGTAATTAGCAGCAGATTTGCTAAAACAGCAGGTAATTGGGCAATTAGAAACTGGGACTGCATTCTTGGCACATTCTGTAAGTGAAGGAGAGCCTGAATGGTGCAGTCATGTGATGGGATTTGTTTAAGATTAGCTAGCTCAGAAGAATGATTAACTTGTCAAATTCTTAAATTGAAATACTCCATAAAGTTTTAGAAGGTTTCCTCCGTAGTGGCATTCAGCCATGCCTTTTAGTAGACTCCTAATACTATTACTGATAAAACTATCCTTTTGTAAACAGTACAGTGTATTGCCAGTAGACAGCAGAACTGAAAGCTAAGATTCATGGTTTCCTGTCATTGATCATCTAGTCATGAAAATGTATCATGAAGCTTGTGGAAAAGTATAAGAATAGTAATGTTGCTCCTTAATTTTGCCACCTCTCAGTGGTGTGTCCTGTCTGTTAACATTATTCTTTGTGTTTGGTACTTAAGAGTTTGGAGAACATTACCAAGACTTGGGGGGAAACATCCTTGGACATAGTGCCTTACAAAGATGAAGGCCACTACCGGCTGAGGTGAGAAAGCAAGCCGTGAATGCAGGGATGGGTGGAAGCTTCAAGAAGTCATAATCCAGCCTGAAACTCTCTTTAATTTATATGTCATAGATTTGCTATGTCTTATTTACCTGCATTGCTATATCCCAGCGCTCAGTACAGCTCAATACTGCCATCCTGTGATGTCTCAATCTAGCTTTGTTTGTATATAGGTGCTTGTAATGTCTCTGTAGCATGGCTGTATAGAAGAGAGCATATACGATGCTGATGCCAGAATCATCTGTATGTTGGAGAAGTCCGACTTAGGGAGTGAGTGTTTGTTGTCAGCAATGAGTAAGCAGAACTGAGCTAAGCAAGCAACAACCTGGCTGATGACAGCAGGAATACCAAGGCCATCTGCTGCATATGAAAATGAATAGAGACACACCTCAGGCTAAGGCTTTTAGGAAACTCAAGTCATTGCCACTTATTTGGCAGAGGCTGCAAGGCTATAGCTAGCCACTGTCCCTCAGTAAACATGATGGAGAGAGGCAGGATGAGAGAGAGACACAGTAGAGGAAAGTAAGGATGTGTGAAAGCTATACAATATGAAACATAAAACCTTCTGTGAATTTAACCTCAAATGAAAATGAGCTAGACAAAGAACAGATATGGCAGAAAAAAAATATAAATGACTGCTGTCGTATATGTCTGAGGTCAAATGAGATATTTACTCAGCAATTTATCAATTTATGAACAAGCACACCAGATTTTATTCTATGAGTTGGGGGGAGAATTAAAACCTTTTTGGCAGAGGTAATAATCCTTATAAAGATGAGATTTGTTGCAAAAATGATGTAACTGCATTCGATTACACTAAACGGTACAGGTTTAACTAATAAATGGATTACTGTATACTTCACTGACTTTTTCCTCTGTGAACATGTGTCAGCGTTGCAGTCCATTATATAAGCAATCATTAACATCATGTTTAATTCTCCCTACCTGTGTCTCACAGGGGCACAGAGGAGGTTTTCCAAGCCCTGGAGGACAACCAGGTTATTCTGTCCACAATGAAGGCTTCTCGGTTTGTCAGAGCCTTTGAGCGAGAAGTGGACTCCTGGGAACGCCGGCTATCCCAGGTGCTGGAAGTCATTGAGATGGTCCTCACTGTGCAACGTCAATGGATTTATCTGGAGGTAGAGGAAACACCTACATACTATGTCATAGGATTTATTGGTATACATGGATATTAATTATTTTATGATTTTCATTGTCATTGTCTTTGAATATTCATCATTTAATGAAGTACACATTATTAATCTGCTGTGGTCGTTGGTTTATTTTGGTAAATGTGATGATTAATTGTTGGATTCTTGGAGCACATTTAGGACACAGTATAATTATATTATTGCTTTTTTTTGTTATATTAAATACGTCTGTGCAGTCTGCACTCAAAGGAAGGCCATCTGGCTGAAAAATCTAAACAGTGATTGAAGTATCATTTCAGTTGAGTGCAATCCCACTGATGATTTTTGCTCATCCCTTTCACAGTTCTCTGATTTGGGTATTCTCGCCTCTGCTTTATTCCTGTTATCAATTTATTAAACCATCACTTACAATTAACCTCTCTCTACTACCTTACCTCAGTTGTTCTCTGTCACTCTCCATTTTCCGTTTTTTTCATCCCTCTAGATCATTTTCCAGGGAAAAGACATCAGGGAGCAGCTGCCTCGGGAGTGCAAAGAATTTGAAGATGTTAGTTTGAGTTGGAAAATCATCATGAGCCGACTTCATGAGGATAACAACGCCTTACAGGGAACACACCACCCCGGTATAACAACACTCTTCATGTTTCTTTAAAGAACATAATGTTATCAAAACTGCACATGGTCAGTCTGTCAGATTTTCCTCTGTGTCTTAGAGGTGTGGGGAATGAAAAAAATATCTCTTTCAGTTTTAACCAAATTTCTTAAATTCAAGACCTGTGTAAGTGTGGAATGTGTATAGACAGGTAGCTGATCAAGTTGGTGTTGGTCAGGTTTAAGATATTTCTTAATGATCCATGCACAGGCTAGCATAGTAGTAATACTATAAATAATACCAGCAAGACTTACATAAGTGATGAATAACTGGAATAGGAATCTTATCATCTATAAATAAATAAAGAATCTCTGCAGTGACAGGCATTTCTGTGCCAGGAGCTCACTGCACAGAAATAGCAATGCCTGTAACAAGAGCAAGCTGCTCCCAGGAATAAGGAGCCACCTTGTGGTGACAACATTGCTCAGAACTTTAAACATACAAAGTCTGATGCATACAACTTTGCCTACACTAAATTGTTGTTGTAACAGCAACAACATGAATTATTGAGCATGATGCAGTTTTAACCATCAAGCTAGAGAATTACTGAACACTTGAACAGCAGAGATAAAAAAAAAAAAAAAAAAAAAAAACTTGAACAGAATCTACTATAACTTTGGCCATGAGCTTCCCCTAGGGGATAAATAAAGTATCTATCTATCTATCTATCTATCTATCTATCTATCTATCTATCTATCTATCTATCTATCTAATAATAACTAATATAAAATTAGGTCTATTACCTGATCACCCATTTGTACAATCAGCCTTAAAGACTTGTGTTGTAGGTCAGTTGTATTTTGTGAAATTAGTTTTGTGATAGGTGTACAGCTATTTTAAAATGTGTCTCATATTTCAACAGGAAAATCACATGTGGTTAAAGAATAATTTAGAAGGATGTTGTGAGTTAAGAAACATAATTGTGATGATGAAGTCCACACAAATAAATGTCTTGTTATTGTAAATAAATGAATAAAAACAATATTTAGAATTTAGTGAGGCCTACAGTCAGCTTCTCCTCTCTGTCCTCCAGGCATGCTGGAGAAGCTGTCAGAGATGAGCACCAAACTGGAGGATATCCAGAAGGCCTTGGACATGTACCTGGAGACCAAGAGGCAGATATTCCCAAGATTCTACTTCCTGTCCAATGATGACATGCTGGAGATCCTTGGGCAGTCACAGAACCCACAAGCCATGCAACCCCACATGAAGAAGTGTTTCGACAACATCAAGAGCCTGCGCATTGAAAAGGCAGGGAAACTTGATAATCAAAGGCACACACACACTCAGTAGCCACTGCTACACTTCTGTGAAAGAGTAATTTAAGGCCATTTTGGTTATGATGAGATGACTAAACCTGACATTTTTCATTACTTACTTTAGCTGACGTTCTGCAATATGCAGCAAAGCACACAAAACACCATCAAAAAACCTGATATTTTATTTATGCATATTATATAACAGAAATAATACTGTAATGTGAGCACTCCACTGGTTCACCAGCCATGATTCAAGAACATGAAACCTTTTTTATGACTGATTCTTGTGCTAAGTGACTGGTGCGATCTTATTTTGTAGCATTCTTCTTGCTCTTATTAGATAACATATGACTGCATTTATTTCCATGTCTAAAAAACTGTTTTCAGATTAAATGGATGTAGATTTGAATGGACCAGTACATACAGAATGCTGCCACTGTGTATGTGTGTCTTCTATAGGTGGGCAGCAAACAAGACGCCATTGGGATGTTCTCTGCTGATGGGGAGTATATTGCGTTCCTCCCGTCAGTGCAACTGAGCAAACCTGTGGAGGTACAGCAGTGATGATGAGGATGATGATTGTGATCATGGTGATAAAGGTGTTAATGATGATGAATCTGAGTGAAGTCACAATAATACTGGTGATAATGAATATGATATAGTTTTATGGTGGAGAATGGTGGAAAGTTAGCACCATTTTGTTTTGTGTGAATGTAGGTTTGGCTGTGTGATGTTGAGAAGGCCATGCGTAACACACTGAAGGATTGTCTGAGGGACTGCCTTGCAGCTCTGAAGAAGATGACATCACAGAGAGACAAATGGGTCAGAGACTGGCCAGGACAGGTACATTTATCTTTTTTTCCCCTCTTTAATTGTCTTTCCTGCTGATGCAGTGATATATTGTTGATTGTCTCTGACGGTCATAAAAATAAATAAAAATTTTTTTTTTTGAAAACAAAATCAAGCATTTCTTTGTAATTGCTCTTTCCTCTTTTCTCCCTGTATAGCCTGATGTCTAATAAAGTTTGAAACTAGTATTTCAATGTAAAAAATAGACTTTAAAAAGAAGCTAGTGGATTCCCTGAACTCAAGCATTCATTTTTCTTAAATGTGTATTCTTCCCGTTTTAGATGCTGGTCACAGCCAGTCAGATCCAGTGGACTACTGATGTCACAAAATCGCTCATTACCAGCAAGGAGAGAGCTGACAAGTCCTCCCTTAAGTCCCTGAAGAAGAAACAGGTTTGATTGACTTTTTAAACTAATCTTTTATTAACCTGTGTGAAAATAGGACATTGAAAATTTTTTTTCTGTGAATTCACTCATGATTTGTTTACGCACCAGTATGTCTCCATACAGCAAGCTTAAAGTTCTGTATCCAGTGTTTGTGTGATTCTAGGCATGTGAAATGTTTCTCTTGTGTCGTGTGTGTGTTACGGTGTAGATTTTATGTGTATTCAATGTTTTGTGATTCAGTTAACCTTGATATGTTACAATCAATGTGTCAGCCTTTTTGGCAGCATGAATAGGCAACATAATGATGATAAGAATTAACAGGCTTCAACAAACTCTTGACCCTTTGCTGTAACTGTCTTTGTTCCTCAGGTTAACATGCTTCGCTGCTATTCAGAGACCATCCGTGGCAACCTGTCCAAAGTCCTGCGTCTGAAGATTGTAGCACTGGTCACAGTGGAGGTTCATGCTCGGGATGTGATTGACAAGCTGGCCAAGGCAGGCTGCAATGATGTCAATGCCTTTGAGTGGCTCTGCCAGCTGCGACTATACTGGGAGAAGGTATGCTCTGAGAGTAAGCAAGTAAAAACAACAGACAGAGATTGTATGAAGAAAAAGGAAATGATAGCATTTTTGTAAAGCCACAATTTCATGCATCATTCATGCATCATTTTAGTTATAATGTTTTTATATATACTCAATACTTCTCCATTAACCTATATTCTCTCTGTGTTTCAAATTTTCCATATTAACAGCATTTCTCTCTCCACCACTCAGTTTGCTGACCTGTCTAATGACAGCAAGAGATCAGTTTTGCAGAAGGCCAATAAAAATACCCACTTGTCCATTTTTAATGTTTTGTTTGTTCTCATAACAGGATGTGAATAATTGCATAATCCGACAGACCAACACGTGTTTCAAGTATGGCTATGAGTACCTGGGCAACTCTGGGCGCCTCGTCATTACTCCGCTTACTGACAGGTCACTGTCACATCAATCATTCAGTCAATAAGTGCACTAATTAACATATGCATCAACACATCAATTAATTAGTTCATTAATTTATTGTTATATCAACGTTAAGTATCACACAAACAATTCATGACCAAACTCTACATATATATAATTCTCACAGTTTGACTGTGTTACATGTTACAGGTGTTACATGACCCTGACCACAGCGCTCCATCTTCACCGAGGGGGCTCTCCTAAAGGCCCAGCTGGTACTGGAAAGACAGAGACAGTAAAGGACTTAGGCAAAGCCCTAGGCATGTATGTCATTGTAGTCAACTGCTCTGAAGGACTTGACTACAAATCCATGGGACGCATGTACTCTGGTCTGGCACAGGTAGGGAGGAGGGGGAGTGTGATGACGATGAAGTCAACCAAAATTTTGGATATTTCCCACTGCGTCTCTCTGTGTAATTCAACATTTAAATAAGTATGTATTTCATTATGTCCACACTGAACAGACAGGAGCATGGGGATGCTTCGACGAGTTCAACCGTATTAACATCGAGGTGTTGTCGGTGGTGGCCCAGCAAATCCTCTCCATCTTATCTGCCCTCTCAGCTGGACTGTCCAAGTTCCTTTTTGATGGACAGCACATACGTCTGGTGTGGTCATGTGGCATCTTTATCACCATGAATCCCGGTAAGTCAACACAAATGTGTAAATGCGTACACTCCATTTTATGTTGCCATATCTTGGTGGAAGAATTGACATTTGAATCATACAGAGGACATATAGAGACAGAGTGGATTACGTTGCTGAAACAATTTGAGACATTTTAAATTGATGTTTTGACATTTTTTCTGTCATGAAAAAAACTGCCATTATTGGCTCTTTCATTGCTTGTAATTGTAATATTTTATAGGTTACGCTGGTCGTACTGAGCTTCCAGACAACCTTAAGTCCATGTTCAGACCAATCTCCATGGTGGTGCCAGACTCTACTCTAATTGCTGAAATCATACTGTTTGGAGAGGGCTTCAACAACTGCAAGGTACTACTACTTAAAGAAAGATGAACTAAATTGTTAAATTTATTCAGGAACATGGTAATATTGCATTACTCTGTGCAACTATGAGAAATCTCACTTCTCAATAACAAGGCCTTGTCTGTGTAGTGGCTGAATCAGTTCTGAATATGCAATGATTTCTAAACATCGAAAAATCCACTGCATCTTTTATGTGAAGAGCTCAGGCGGGGCCAGGGTGTCAGAGCATTACTGTGTGTTTAGTGCGTGTCATGAGTACCACAATCACATGATTCTCTGGGACCAGAGTTGGAGCTGAATTACTGCTGACTCTGCTCTTGCAGCTTCACTATACTATGTACAGTCTATGGGGCTGATTTACTAAAGCTTTGCGTGCGTAAAAACGTGCGCAAACGTGACAGCACGCGCAAACACATGTTGATGCTGATCTACCAACCGGGCGCACCGAGGATTGCGTCTGTCAGTCGGGCAAAATAACATG
This sequence comes from Seriola dumerili, assembly GCF_002260705.1. Taxonomy (NCBI): domain Eukaryota; kingdom Metazoa; phylum Chordata; class Actinopteri; order Carangiformes; family Carangidae; genus Seriola; species Seriola dumerili. The sequence goes on along the minus strand of NW_019174550.1, from coordinate 1,398,185 downwards.
CGCTATCCATTTAGTGCTTCTGCCTTCATGAATATGCAATATAGGCGTGCCTGCCACAACGCGTGAAATATTGGGAGGAGTAGATGCAAATAGAATCGGTTTGCGAACGCAATGTGTTTACCAAACCTCAAACTAATTGCGCTGATTATTTTTGCGTCTATATTTAGCACGTTTGAAAGTCAAGTCTTAGGCTACCTGGCACAGCCGTGCGCACAGATGGCTGCGGTCATTGTTGCAAGGAGGCGGCGTAGGCACGACAGGCAACGGAGAGAACACATCTTTTCTGTTCGTGTCACTCTTTTTGGAATGGCAGAAGAAAAAATAATCGAGACATATCAGTTATCCGGCGATGCCATGATTGTCCTTTGAAAAAGAAAAAAACAAAAAAGTCATTCGTTCAGAATTCAGAAAATCCTTAAATAATAAATGTTGCATCATAATGTCAAGTGTTTCTTGTTTGTGCTATTTTGACAAAACCAAAAACTCACATTTTTATGTACTAAAGCCCACTTTCTTTTAGACATAGGAAACATTTAGTTCGGCCTAGTTCCTATCATTTATTCCTGAAACTTAAAACAAATGAAAACGCACACACTTCTGCGCCCCTGCTGGAACGCACAAACAAAAAAAAACCCTTTTGGCAATTACGCTTTTCCATTGCACAGCTAAAGAACGTTCATGACGCACGTTCATGTCTTATGTGGTGTACCTGAATGAATTAAAAATATTCCCTCTATCCCAGTAATCTGCTCATCACAGAACGTCAGCTGCACCTGCTGTTCAATGGGAGACAGAGGGTCCTCCTCCGCCGGTCCTCCACCTGTTTTATTTGCCGATTTGTTATTCTGTGCGATTTTTTCCTTTGTTCTTCTACGAATGTCTTGCCACCTTTTCTTCATTTCATCCGGTGTTCTTTTGGTTTTCCCCACAGCATTAACCTTGTCACAGATTGCCTCCCATATTGCGTTCCTCCTAATAACGGTTAAATTCCTTTGCTATAACTCAGAAATGTGCTTGTTTGCCTCTTGTACCAGCACCTCCAATTCCGGTCCAATTGGATCTGCTCGTTTGCATTCGCCACGGTGAACACCCTTAACTTGCGCAAAATCCTCATTTAAATAGGGCCGGCTCGATCACTTTTGCGCCTGTAGTCAATTGCGCTGTTAATTTAAGTAAATCACTCGCAAGGCCCAAACAGGTAGCGCGCGCAATCTATCCGTGTGCGCACGCAATTTAGCGCTCTTTATTTGGGATCTTAGTAAATCAGGCCCTATGAGTGTTAATTGTTAGGGGGATGACAGAGTTGGTATGCATTAGATGAGAAGAGCTTCATGATGGTGTATGTGCTTCCTAGATGGTGTGTTTAATATCCTAATTCGTGTCTTACACTTGACAATGGACACCTATTTTGCTCCTTGGAGGGTTTATCAAAATCCTACACTGCTCTCTTGCCATGCTGGATCCCAATAGGATCCGTAATTATGTGCCAGATAGAGAATGAGAAGTGTTAACCAAGCAGCAGTGCAAACAGCAACAGATTAAGAGTGAAACAACACCTGATGTTAGCTGAATACTGTGGTGTGTATTTCTGTTTCCAAGTTGGTAAAATGTATGTATTTTTCAAGCTCTGAATCTGTTATATAGATAGCAATATATAAAACATGAGGTTTGTAGACTTTTCATTTTTACCCTTTGACCACAGACCACTATTGATTTATTTTTATATTGATTTTATCAGCTGTAGTAACATAAGTCATAAGTTGCAGACCAGAGTTCTGTAAATGAATCATCCTTTCTGAGGTTGCAGATTTAATATGTACAGACATTTTCAAAATGGCTCATAACTTAATTATGTTAATGATGTGAGGATGAAGTTTGAACTGTTGAAATTGCAAAAAGAATGTAACATATAATAAGTATTGTTCAAAACACAGTCGATTACTGTAAAAGCCATTTGTTGTAAAAAAAAATTATTTATTCTCTATTGAATGTACAGTAGATATACAGTAGATATACAGTAGATATACAGTATATACACACATATAGACACTAAACCTGCCAGCAGGCTGGGACAACTTGATTGGACGCAGCGTCGTCCTAGTGTTGTCCTAGTTTCCCTGCAACATGAAGACTGCACAGACAGACCAGACCAATGTAACACACATACTTCTCTTTTGCTGTAAGCTGGCTGATCAGATGTGTAATTTGAGGCATGTCTTTAAAGCCCACTGAGGCAGGGAAAGGGAAATGATGGATTTATGTTCAGCAACATAGTTTACTGGCACACTGCCCTGTATGTCATCCTCTGGTTTATACTGCAAATTTGAATCCTATTTAAGATGACATTCATCCTCCTCCCCCTCTCCTCCTCCTTTGTTTCTTGCTTTTCTGTCTCTGTCTTTTTGTTGCTTTATCCCTGTCTCCATCTTTGTTCTCATAGCTCCTGGCTAAGAAGGTATTCACCCTGTACTCCCTGGCGGTGCAGCAGCTGTCTCAACAGGATCACTATGATTTTGGCCTGCGTGCTCTCACCTCCTTGCTTCGTTATGCTGGAAAGAAGAGGCGCTTTTGCCCCAAAGTTCCTGATGAAGAAGTAGGTCTTTCTCTCTATCTCCCTTTTGGCCCTATCTCTCTTTGTCTCACACTGTTTCACACAGAAAATGGGTTTGAGGACTTGAGAGCTTATGGTAGATCCCTTAAAAAACAAAACATAGACTAGAGAATAGAATACATGGACATAGAATAGATGTTCACTAAGTTCTACAAAGAAATTAAAGTACAGACATTAAGTAAAGTTAAACACATTATTGGTATTAAAGCTAGGTTCAAGTCTGTGTTGTATGAACACAAACAGGTTTTGCTTGTTGTAATCTTGCCACCTGTTCATAATGACCATTAAGACATCCCTTCCTAATGGGATCCTAGTTTATGTGAAGCTAATGTGAAGCTTCAGCAGTCTGAGTTAGTCAAATCAAGTTGGCATTTCTTAGAGTTACCATAATGCTAGAATGCAAACCCGAGCTGCGCTGTAATCTCTGTTTTGGCGTGCTGTCTATCTAGTTAGGCTAAATCCTAGGGGAACCAGGGCCAATATTTTTTTATTGAACTAAGTGTATCAAACAACTCTCTCCTTGTCTCTCTCGATCCTCAGATCCTGTTAATGGCCATGAAGGACATGAACATTGCTAAATTGACCTCTACTGACCTGCCACTGTTCAATGGGATCATCCAGGACTTGTTCCCAGCTGTGGAGACACCCATCATAGATTATGGCAAGGTAAATTGATCTAGTTGAAATCAGCATTCCTGCAGAGAGCAAATGTTTTTGTTAGGTTTGCTCTGACTCTATGACAATGTTTCCTTTTTTCTTTTTTCTGCAAAATAACAAGAAGGTTATTCCTTATCCGTGCAAGTAGATGCCAAAAGAATTAGAGTTCAGCTGCAGTTATGCCCCTATGTATGTGTGTTTGTATGCTCTCAGCACGGCACTGGATTGTCAATATATCATAAATTTGTATATTTTATAATGCCACTCAGGGTATCCCTATCACTGACTACCTGTGTGTCTTTTTCTGTCATTTTGTTGCAGTTGAGGGAGGCCATAGAGGCGGAGCTTCGTCTGAGCGGTTTTCAGGTGACTCCTTTTACCATAACCAAAGTCATCCAACTTTATGAGACCAAAAACTCTCGACACTCCTCCATGCTGGTAGGCAAGACAGGCAGCGCTAAGAGTGTTACCTGGAGGACTCTGCAGAGTGCCCTCACTGCTCTGCACCACAAGGGAGTGCCTGGCTTCCAGCTGGTCCAGGTGGGTGCAGATGGAAAATAATGCACTATGATTTATTGGCTAATACTGCTGAGGTCTCACTTTGAGGGTTATATTTCAGATTTGCACAAACTGACAAATAATATCAGCCTCCATAATGAGATATTTATATTAAAATGTATTGTTTTAAATAAATAACATTCTTGTTTAGAGGGTTAATTTCATTCTGCCTCTTTGTATTTGCACCCAGAGCCAAACAAACATTAAGTGACTGGTTTGCTGAGCATGTACAGTTCACCAGCACTGCTTATTTCTTTAAAAGGGGACACTAGTTTATCTCTTCCAGTAAAACAGACACAGTCATGTTTTCTACTTACTGCTCTCTCTGTCCGTCCTACTTTTCATCTTGCTGTCTTCCTAATTATTTCACTCTATTTTTACCTCTTGCTCTCTTTTTTTTCCTCAGTGCTCTTTGCATAATGTTTTTCTTGTGTCTCTCCTCGTGTCAGCCTCTGCTGCTCCTGGTTCTCATTATCTGGCTCTCTGTTCCTCTCTATTCCCTGGCTCCACTGAGCCTTCTTTTCCTGATTCTGTCCCACCCACATGTTCATGCAAACACATGTACTGAAACAGAGACACACACAAACACACACACACACAGACATGAGAAACATGCTGAAACTACTTGTGAAAAGGAAAGCTAACTGCAGTATCAAGATAAGCCTATTCAAAGATTGACTCCCTACCTCCGTTTCTAGGATTTCACTAGATAGAGCTTGCAGCAGAGTATGCCAATGAAATTATACACTGAACACCAATATATTTGTGAGTCACATATTAGATGATTAAGGTAATCAAACCTTCTTAACCAAAGTGATAGCAAACATGCTAAAGACATGTACTTATCTTTCAAACTTAACAACGTAACATCACCTCACTTATGTGTTGCTGGCTTTCATACACTAAAACTAGTACACAAAAAGTTATTTAGATGGAACTACATTTGATTTATGTGTTTGTGAATTCCTCATCTTAATGTATCACGACCATTTAGTCGAAAGCCAAACCAATTCAGGGGCTAAAAATGTATCTGTTTACAGTATATGTACATGTAATCAGTAAAAACATGCAGACGTTTAGTGAAAACAATGCTGTTCTCATGTGTTATCCTTGTGTGTTATCGTCTTCAGTAATCATGATCTCCCCTTATAATGCACTTTGTGTCATCTTTTTATCATCTCATCTTCTCTTTTATGTCTTGGTCCTTGTGGCACAACAGGAGTATCCTCTGAACCCCAAAGCAATGAGTCTGGGAGAACTATATGGAGAAAATGAACTGTCCACCAATGAGTGGACTGATGGAGTGCTATCTTCTCTCATGAGATCAGCCTGCGCAGGTGCTGAGACATAACAATGTTTCTGTTGACATTACATGTAGTATAGGTGAACACAGTAGGCAGTGATGATTCTTCCAATTTTATATTATCTTATAGAGCATCCATTCATGCACAATACTTATTTTATCCAAGTTCATCTTCAAATAGCACTACTAAGCTGTACTAAAATGTAGTGTGAAAATGTAGTGTGAAAAAGATCATCATTGGCATCTTAATATTTGGCAACTTACTATGCTCAGACTATGCCTGTAATCAGTAGCTGTAGACAGTGCATCTCGAATTGGCATTTTAACAAATGCTCTTTGTGTCACTATGCATACTACTGCTCTGGAAAGCTGACAAAATTTAATGAACCTGTGTGTTGCTGTGCTGTGAATTTCCTTCTTAGCCATCTTACCTAAGGTTTACTGAAGTACAAACAGATGAGGCATTTCACTTATCATAACTGTTGTTGTTTATACTCTGGTCTTTTTGTGATCAATATGTGATTGGTTTTCAAACCAAAAAGGTTGAATGTCATTTTTTTTTTATATTGATTGAATAATTTGGAATGTTTTAATGAAAAGGCAAAGCATTGCATAGAAAAGTTAATCTTACTGCTTTAAAATTGTTAGTAAAATCTTTGTTACAGTATGAACAATGTTATATATAATATACTTGTATGTTGCTTCACTTTTTCTGTCACATGTTGCACCTCCTCTCTGTTCTTTAGATGAGAAACCAGATGAGAAGTGGATTGTGTTTGATGGACCTGTTGACACACTGTGGATAGAGAGTATGAACTCTGTTATGGATGACAACAAGGTGCTCACACTCATCAATGGGGAGAGAATATCCATGCCTGAACAGGTGAGGTCGGAACTGAAAACCTGACAGATGGGCCCTTAATTCAGTTTTAATTGTCATGGTAGGAAAAACACGGGTGTTACTAATAACATTGACAGTGGCTCAATTTAATTGTAGTGTCCCAGTATGTCATGGCAATGTGACTGTCAGGTGCATGTACAATGGCAAGACCCTGAAACTGAAGCAGCTAAATGAAATGCAGCCACCATTATTTACACATATGACACATATCCTACATATCAACATGCTTTCCATTGAAAATCCTTTAACATAAAAAAAACATAAACATGTACTTGTTGTGTAAGGTATTACATTGGAATTCATATGTTTTCAACATAGCTAGAACCAGACAACTAGACAATCCTGACAATATCCATTAATGTGCACGATCAAAAAATTATTGTAAGTTAATTGCTGTTTTCTTTAAATTAATGTCAGCATTCAGTCTGCAAACAACTGCTCTAAGGCAGTAATCTGGTTTGATACAAGATTGATTATGATAAATCAACTAATAGCAAAACAACATGTAATTAATAACCATATATTACTTAATTCTAGTCAACCATATACTGTAAAATTATCATGACAGAGAAACTATATGTACATTTCTTTGTCATAGGTGTCTCTGTTGTTTGAAGTGGAGAACCTGGCAATGGCCTCTCCAGCCACAGTGTCTCGCTGTGGGATGGTCTACAACGATTACATTGATCTGGGTTGGAAACCTTTTGTTCAGTCCTGGCTGGACAAGCGTCACAAGGTACAATGGACTCAGACATAATAACTCATTGCCTTCAGGCATTGACAGCATATTTGGATCAATTCATATACAGTTTTGGAGTTCTGTGTATTTCTTTTGAAATTCAGAAACCTTAGGCCTCTCAAAAAAATTTGCTTGTGCTGACATCTAAGCCCTGTTTCATTAAAGAACAAATGTATTAGAGGAAGAATGACGCCCATTTTATTCTCTTATTTTCTGGTACCCGCTTTCTTTCATCTCCCTGCATTGCTCTCTGTATTTCTCCACAGGCTGAAGGGGAACATTTAAAGCGTTTGTTTGACAAACATATGGACAGCACACTGAACTTTAAGAAGAGTAACTGTAAGGAGCTGATCCCCATCACTGAGCTTAATGCAGTAATGTCCCTCTGCCGCCTCTATGACTCCCTGGCCACATCCAGCAACGGGGTATGACAAACAAAGTTTTAAGATTTGTGACTGAAATTAAGCCATAAATGATGCAACTCCACCTCATTACATTAGAATGTCTGAAATCTGAAAACAAAGGCTAACATTATTGCTTAAGCCAGCCCAGTGTGAAAACAATGTAATTGTGGTTTTCTCCCTTTCTCCAGGTTAACACTTCAGACACAGAAAACCTGGGTAGGTTGGTGGAGCTCTGGTTCATCTTCAGCCTTATCTGGTCTGTTTGTGCCTCTGTTGATGAAGATGGGCGCAAGAAGATGGACAACTTCCTACGCGAGATGGATGGCACTTTCCCCAATAAGGTCCTCTGTTGAGCATCATTTTTGCTTGATACCATGAGTGTTTAAAAAGTCCCGTTTTGTGCCAAATCAAACCCTAAGACAAACACAACAAACTGTTTTTCAACAATCATTACACTAACATTTAAATATATGTGAATGATGTGCACATGGTTTTAGAATGGCAACCCTTGGTTGAGTTGATGTACGCATTTTAAATGCACCACAGGCATAGAACTGTAATGTGACTGTATGAATCTGTCTTAGCAGGCACCAACATTCACTGAACCTTTTGTGTAAACTCTTTCAGGACACCATTTATGAATACTTTGTGGACACCAAGAACAAAACCTGGGCTTTCTTTGAAGATAAGCTACCAAAGGGCTGGCGCTACAATGCCAGGTAGGAAACCAGGTGGTCTCATGTACCTGGCATTAGCTCTTGTACACATATATGTGAGTGTGGATGTGGTTTTATCTATTTCACTCTCTGCCAGTTCAGTTACCTTTGAAACTGAATAAGTACTAGATAATGTAACCTACATAACAACTACAATGTATATCTCTCCCTCTTCCCTCTCCTGCAGTGCTCCATTCTATAAGATTATGGTTCCTACAGTGGACACAATTCGCTACAATTTCCTGGTTAAGGCTCTGGTGTCGGGTCAGTACCCAGTGCTGCTCACAGGGCCAGTGGGCACTGGTAAAACCTCAGTGGCCCAGAGTGTCCTGCAGGGCTTGGATAACAAGTGGACTGCCCTCACTGTCAACATGTCTTCACAGGTTGGTGTCTTTGCTTGGCCTGTGTGTGCCAGGTCTGTGTTCATGTTCCTCTAGCCTTATATAAACCAGTTTGTATTAGGAATGAAAGAATTGTTGGAAAGAAAGATAATTTTGTCGGGTACTTAGTTTTTTTTTTGGCTTTTACTTTATGATTAACACAGGGGTTAATATTAGGTTTAATGAATATTGAATTACTGTAATGTAGTCAGTGAGGGTTGTTAAAAGAGTATATAGTAAATAGTAAATATGTGTATTTGGTAACAGGGACAGTGTAAGTCTGGGCTATTCAACTATGTTGTTCAGGGGGCCACATTTACGAAAGCTAAGGGCCCGGGGGCTGGACATTTCCCTGAGCTATTCTCTTATGTACACTTGACACAACATGGCACCACATTTTCAACACTGTTATTTTGCCATATTGAATTTGATTTTCTGTGGAACATAAGCTGCAATATCAGCAAAAAGGCAAAACACATAGTTTTGTACAACATATACAGTGTATAATGTTATAATTGGAATATACCTGGTTTGTCTTGCTGTGGCAGACATTTCTATCCCTTGGCTTTGTCTCATTAAAGAGAGAGATGGTATATCATTACCATTATGTGAATTTATATATTGAATGTCATGACACATGCTGTCATTGGCTATGATCTGTAGATACTACATGTACAGGAACAGGCTAATACACAGATCTCACCTACATAACTTTGGATGGCCCACCCTCGCTCACAGCATGAGATACAGTGACATACAAGTGCATGTTTCAGTGTGTTTGAGAGAGCATCTGCCTCCATCCAACCGTGTTGTGGCTCTTAATGGCCTCCATCTCGGCTTCACTACAATTATAATAAAAGTAACACCCTGATCCATGGCACTGCAGTTAGACTGAATCACGTCAGCTCTGATAAAGGGCTATCAGTGAGCCTGGGATGATGGAGGCACTCATCACCCTCCACCTTTACCACCATTACCATTGTCACCATGCCCCCCGTCCCCTTGCTCTGCCCCCGACCCAAACGTCCTTACTATTACCACCTAACCCCCAGCAACAGCCATTCTCACCTGAAATAATTTACACAAATACTCAAGTACACATCTAGGCATCCACGTGTTATACAATAAATGTCTTTCTTCTGTTGTTTTCATTGGAAAATTTTACTTTCACATTGTTGATGAGACATGGTACACAGTGAAACACACCATTTCATCTTTGTGTTTCTGTGTTTCTCTGTGTTTCCACCACTGTCCAGACCACATCTAATAACATCCAGGCCATCATCGAGAGCCGAATAGAAAAGAGAACCAAAGGCGTGTTTGTGCCAGCAGGTGGGAAACACCTGCTATGCTTCCTGGATGACCTCAACATGCCAGCCCATGATCTTTTTGGCTCCCAGCCACCACTGGAGCTGCTGCGCCTTTGGCTCGACTATGGCTTCTGGTATGACCGCCAGAAACAGACCCTGAAGTTTGTCAAGGTGAGAGAGGGCATTCAGGTCAGAGTGGGAGTGAGGTCTGTACTTTAGTGTATGTGAGATTAAGACATTATCATTTTTCTGCCTTCGTAGTGCCTCCTCCACAGTTACCTCATAGTTAACTTTGTCTTTCAATCTGTGGGACAAGAGCTTTACATGTGCAATGTGTTTCATTCCATAGGTATTTTTTACTTTTTACCATTTTCTGTTGTGTTTGCTGTTCATGTGTGTGTCTGCTTTGTTAGGACATGTTCTTGCTGGCATCCATGGGGCCCCCTGGTGGAGGGAGGACTCACATCTCTGGCCGCTTACAGAGTCGATTCAACCTCATCAATATGACTTTTCCTAATGTAAGTCCTCGCCTCTCCTCTTTTCCTGTCTGATGTTTATCCTTTACCACAAAACCATACTAATGAACATATTTTTTACTAAAACAGGCACCTACATAAATCAAATATGCAACAAAAATGTAGACAAATTAATCAGCAGTGAAATGAAAATACCCAGGATTTATGAATTTTGTCATTTTTACTTTTTCTCATCTAAGTTAAAGAGATTCGCACTCAGTTAAGCAACTTCTGTTGTTAATTTTATCTGTGTCTTTCCTTCTTCTATCATCCAACTGTTACTGTGCATTTCAGCCAGGTGGATCTGGGTAATCCTCCACCTGGCAGATGTTTTTTCATCTTCTATCACCATTTGACAAATGCGTTTTTGTTTCGCCACACTGGAATTACCCTGATTATGATTATAGCTGTGATGATAATGATAACCACTGCAAAACTGCACTCTCTCATACCCAGAACCCAGGAGATATGATTGACTGAAAGGCTGCCTGCAAATGTTCTCCACCTGCTAACACCCCCCTCCCATCTGTTTCCTTTCTTTTTGTTAAATCTTTTGTTTGGTTGCCTTGTTTTGTTTTATTTGGCTTTTTGTACTTTTCTCACTCTCTCCACTTATTGTTCACTCCCTCTCCAGATCACCTTTTGTCTCTTTTCAGTCTTTTTCAATTACCTGGCAGTTTTTTATCTCTGTTGTTGTGCTCCTTTCAACCTTTCCTGCTCCATCTTACATATTCCATTTGCCCACAGCTCTGTCCTGTTGATTTCTGCTTTTATTTATTATCCCTCTCTCCACTCACAAAAGAGCTCTTGCTCTTGAAACTCTCTTGGGCCATACCGTATTCAGGAAGTAAACCCTTGACATTTCAGTTGCCTCGCCTCTTGAATTTGTGAAGTGGACAACTTGAAATGGAATTGTTACACACTTATACCCATTCTGCCTTTTTTTTTCTATTGATCACTACAACTCTGAAATTTCGGTATCTTATTGACATGGCTATAAGATTTACGAGATGTTCCTAACTTGAAGAAGCCCATCCTCTCTGCATGCAGGAGTCCCAGATCAGGCGGATCTACAGCACCATGATCAACCAGAAACTACAGGAGTTTAAAGAGGAGGTGAAGCCCATTGGAGAGATTCTGACTCAGGCCACGTTAGAACTGTATTATGCCATTACAGCTCGTTTTCTTCCCACTCCAGCCAAGATACACTACCTCTTCAATCTCAGGGACATCTCCAAGGTACACAAGAACACATATACTGTAGATTGGTTAGTTTGATATATATATATGTATATATATATACACACATATATATATCAGCACATACACCACCTAAAATATGTTTTCAAGAAAATTCAACAGGAAGTTCAGCTTAGGAAAGCTCTCTACACTAAGCCTCACACTGTTTAATTAAAATGTTATATGACTTGATGAGTCTTTTTTTCCTGTTCAATCCTTGCTAGGTGTTTCAGGGTCTGTTAAGAGCGCATCCAGAATTCCATGATACCAAAAACAACATCACCAGACTGTGGATCCATGAGTGCTTCAGGTAACATGTTTTTCACCAAACATGGAACCTTCTCACAGTCAAGTAGCATATTTACCATAGCTCTAACCTCATAGTGACAGTGTTTTAATGTATCATTATCTGTTATCTGAAGCCTAGAACACTGTATATTCAGTTATGGAATGGTTTTCTACTTTGTTCTACACTTGTCAAAGCTTGTTGTGTATACGGGATAATATTTATTGCCTATGCTCTGTTTCTGATTTCAGAGTGTTCTCAGACCGGCTTGTAGATCACAGTGACATGGAGGCTTTTATTGCTTTGATGGGGGAGAAACTGGGCTCACTCTTTGATCTCACATACCACAACATCTGCCCCAACAAACAACCGCCAATATTTGGTACATTTAGTACTGTACACATACATACAGTACATGCACACAGCATGCCATTGTCACAGTGTCAGCATTACTGTGTAAAAAAAAGTGTCAAGAGTGTAAAAATACCTACAGACTTACTTACAGATAATTAAATTGATTGTTAATGGGCAGTGGTTTAAGCATTATGAAATATTTGTGTGTGTGTGTGTGTGTGTGTCAGGTGACTTCCTGAGTGAGTCTCATGTGTATGAGGACCTACTGGACATTAAGGCTCTGAAGAAGTTCATGGAAACCCAACTGGAAGACTACAACTTGACACCTGGCCTAGTGCCCATGAGCCTGGTGCTCTTCAGAGACGCCATTGAACACAGTGCGTCTCAGTACACAACACACACACGCATTTAAATGGATGCACTGTGCATAAAATTCCCCTGATGAATCAACACGCAGTGTCAACTCATCACATTCTGTCCAGTCAAACCAGCGCATTAAAACAATCAGTATAAGAGGCCCTCATCTGCTGCTCTCTGCTCTCTGGTATCTTCAGTGTCTTATGATTGAGGCGCAGTTTTAAAATCCTCTAAAAAAACACAGCATGAGGCGCAGCTAAAAGCCGCCCTGCAGCTGAAAGAGAAAAGGCCCCAGGCAGCACCCTCTCGGCACCAGGCTCTGCTCTGTACACTGCTGTCAGTGTGCCACACACCACTGCAAATCAATAGTAGTGCATTACTATAGAAACAACATGGGCTGACACTTTTGTGTGTAGTGTTGGTTTGCACACTGTTATATGGTAGTGGGAAAAAATGTATGACTTTAGATTTTGTCACATGCAAAATGATGATGTTTTAGCAACGTTAACAATTTGTCAAGCTGATGTAAACACATTTGAAAGCCTTTTTGTAAGAAACCCTTGTCATTTGTAAAAGCCACACAGATAGCAATTCTAAGAATACTGTCAATAAAGGGTTTCAGATCAAAGTTATGTTATGGGTAATATGTTTGTGTTTCCTCCACAGTAACCCGTGTAGTACGTGTGATCAGTCAGCTCAGGGGCAACATGCTGCTGGTTGGTGTTGGAGGCTCTGGTAGACAGAGCCTTTCTAAAATGGCCACCTACATCTGTGAGTACAAGGTTTTTCAAGTGGAAGTCACCAAGCAGTATCGCAAACAGGAGTTTCGAGAAGGTGAGATCAAGCACATTAATATGACATGCACAGATGTTTCAGAAAGGGAAAGCATGACTGTATCCAACAAGTTCCACTTTGGAAGTAACTCTATTGTCTGGAAATTAAAACAAGGAAAGTTCAAAACTAAGATGGAAAGATTAGAACAACCATGGACTCACATACTGTATGTTCTTAATATTCAGTGTGAAGTATATTTAGCTCCTGGTTGATTCACCTGAATTTAATCTTTGACGAATAACCTCTGTGCAGTCAGTTCTTCACTCAGCTACAGTTTAATAGGTGGTTTTTCTCTCCTTACTTTCAGACATCAAGAAGCTGTACCGTTTGGCTGGTGTGGACAACAAGCCCACTGTCTTCATGTTCAATGACACCCAGATCGTAGATGAATCATTCCTAGAGGACATCAATAACATCCTGAGCTCTGGAGAGGTGCCTAATCTCTACAAGCAGGATGAATTTGTTGAGGTCCGTATTGTACATCTATCTTTATTTGTCATGTCTATTTGCATAGTGTGTATTTATTTTATTTTATGAAGTCAACAGGTAACACTATGGTGATTTACATGAACTCAGTTTTAGTCTGTAGGAATTGAAGAAAATAATCTAGGCTGAGGTTTTACCCATTTACTATATGAATTTGGTTTAAACCATTTGGAATGAATTGGTTGTGTGTTAAACTCATGTTGTCACAATCATGTATCTATAAGTCATTAAAGTTTATATTTAAATACATCTCAAGTCAGTTAAAACCTTATTCCAATCCTCATACCATGTAACTCTGCTTGCAGGTATGTAATGCTCTGTCAGAGTCTGCCAGGAAAGACAAGGTGGTGGAGACTCCTGACTCCTTGTTCAGCTACCTGATAGAGCGAGTCAGGAACAACCTGCACATAGTGCTCTGTATGAGCCCAGTGGGAGAGCCCTTCAGGTGAATACTGATACTGTTTCCTGCAGCACACACTGTGTCCTATAATATATCCTTTTTCTGCAATATATTCCCCCCTCCTCTTTTTTCTCCTCTCCTCTCTTTGAGAATCCTGTTTGCTCTGGTTTTCCACACATAAGTTTATGGAAATTAGGACAGAATAAATCACATTGCAGTTCTTATAGGATGAAGAGCCCTTTTCATTTCATTTCATTTCATTTTATACACAATTAAAAACTGGCCTTCACAGTAGTGCCAATATAATGTCCAGTAGTCTATATTTCTATAACAATATGGATGTCTGCCATTATTTTATATTGATATTTGTGCTGCACGTTTTTGACTTTTACACTAGTGTCTTCCTAGAGGACATCAATAATGAAGTAAAGTTTAGTCAGAGAGCTTGTAAATAAGTATAAAATAATCTACTGGTCATCTTCGACAGGGTCACTATTCCCTATTCCTCACAATTACACTGGGGACAGTGAGTCGTGCTTTACCATGAAACAGTGTGTTAGTGGCTGATTGACAAATGATGTTTAGTAACTTGGATTCTGTAACGAGGACCTGAGAGTCACTGTAATTGCAAACGGTGAGGATACTGTGACAGAGAGTGTCAGCTGTCTGCACACACACGCAGACGTAGTACGCGCACAGATGGACACACATTTTCTGTTATTCATTCTCCTTTGTCACACACACGCATTTCTTTTCACAAAACATGTCTTTCCCCTCAAGCATTGATGGCCTGGTTGTAATTAGTGGCACAGGGTAGTGGTCACACATGATGGTGCTAATTGGGCTGGCAGGCACCTTCACCCAGAACTAATCACCATTCTCTGTGTGACGAGGCATCCTGGCCCTCTCACCACTAGCTGCTAGCAGGATTCATATCACACTGCCAGAACTCAGGGAGCACTACACCAATTAACCAGCTAAACTCACAGGCTCACACTGTTGGTCTGGAGCATACACTGCCATACTTAACTGTAGAAGGTTCTATAAAAACTTCTGTGTCATACTGCTTAAATCTAGCCAGTCATATTTACACATCCATTTTAGCCTTAGAGGAAAAAATCTATTCTTAAGCATAATGGCTTCATTATTCTCTTCAGTGGTCTGTCAAATGTACCTCCTCTAGTTTACTGGCCCTGCGTCTACAGGGCTTTAATAAGGATCATTATATCAACAAATTGTATATGAATAAAATTCATAAATAGCTGTTTGCCAACAGGAACCGCATTCTCCAGTACCCAGCACTTGTAAACTGCACTACAATTGACTGGTTCTGTGAGTGGCCCAAAGATGCTCTGCTGGAAGTAGCTGAGAGGTACTTGGATGGACTGGAGCTGGGATCCTTGGAAGGGGTGAGGCATACACACACACATAAACACACATTTTCTTCCAACATCTGTAAGGTTTGCTTTATGTGACTATGGTGTCAGCCTTTAAATTAGAAAGATAGAGGGGTAAGAATGGAACCTGAAAATGACTGAACAGGGACAGAGTGCTCTGTTTTTCAATTTTCCACATTAACAGCTAGAATGTCTGTGCCTATAAAACATTCTCTACCACAAATTGCATTTACAGTACAAGCTTTAAAATCCGACCTCATCCACACTGGGTTTTCTAATCATTTTCTATGGGACTGGTTTTGATTGATATCACTTCAGTCCCATTAAAATGTGAATTAAAACAGTGGGTCATATTACTGTCGAGCAAGTCCTTCCAAAACGTGCAGTAATACTGAATAAAAACTTATGATGAAACAAAATGAAAACAATAATCTATAACTTTAACTGTGAACTGCACTAAACCCTGCTGTGACACTTGCAGTACATCAGTGAATAAATAGTCAATAATATGCATTTCTATTGTTTGAATGTCAGATCAACATGTTTACATATGGTGCATGATGTTGCAGATCCAGACAAAGGTTGCCAGTATCTTTGTGACTACACACCAGTCAGTTGCACAGATCTCCCAAAGGATGAAGCTAGAGCTGAGAAGACATAATTATGTGACACCCACCAACTACCTGGAGCTGGTGTCTGGATACAAGAAGTAGGCACCTTCTAACTTTCTCCTCACTCTTTTCATACTACCTCCTAATGCTTCATTTGTGTTTTGGGGGCCATACACTATGTGCACATAAATAAGTGTAAATACTGTACATGAGGTGTGGGTGCTTGGGGTTGTTTTGGTGTTATACTGTATGCATCAAATTAGAGCTAAACCAGAACAAGCAGGAGTATAACACTAACCTGGTTAATTCCAGTGTAAAGTTATTCCCTTTACAGTTACCACCTCCTCTGTGGATAAGTGGGTCTGTCTCTCTTAATTTTACAAAATGCCTTTCTCTGTCAGAGTCACTTTCTTAGTCATCTGATTGTGTGTGTGTGTGTGTGTGTGTGTGTGTGTGTGTGTGTGTGTGTGTGTGTGTGTGTGTGTCTATGTGTGTATGTGTATGTCCATCCAGGCTGTTGGCAGAGAAACGCAGTGAACTGGGGGAGCAGGTGAGCAAGCTGCGTAACGGCCTTTTCAAGATCAGTGACACAAGGATGAAGGTGGAGGCCATGTCTGTGGAGCTCGAGGAGGCCAAGAAGCAGGTGGCAGAGTTCCAGATACAGTGTGAAGAGTACCTGTCTGTCATTGTGCAGCAGAAGATAGAGGCTGACAAGCAGCAGAAGGTAAGTATTGCAAAAATGCTCACATGCACTACTAAGTAGATTAAAGTAATAGTTTGATTAAGGTATTTACAGGCTTCTCATCCACCTGATTTACCTGACTTACCTGACTTTTAATCCAGTCATCCTATTGGATGACTGGATTAAAAGTTGAAATTGGTGGTTTGTTTTTGGAAGGGTGTGTGGTAGTTGACTAAAAGAAGAGGCACATAATAGTCAGTAACACACTGCTTTATGTTTGTGTGTGTTTGTGTTGAGGCGGTAAGTGCTAACAGTGAGAAAATTGGAGCTGAAGAGTTACAGTGTAAAGCCATGGCTGACAATGCGCAAAGAGACCTGGACGAGGCCCTGCCTGCCCTGGAGGAGGCTATGAAGGTAGATCTCTGTCCTGTCCTGTTTTAATCAAATCCCTCCATCTTTTGGGAACCTTTTTTCTTCATTATGTCATCATGTCAGGTTGATTCATTTCCTTGATATTTAATGAGTAATGATTCCTGCCTTTTCAGTATATTTGACTGCTCTACCTTTTTTTTACCCTAATGGAAGCATTTTCACATTTGAGTGTTCTTTCTGTGTGTCTAAATTTGAAACAAACATGATTCAGTGAGCGGTATACTTTGCCTTCTTACATCCAAACATTATCTGTTTCTTCCTCTTTTTGCTTGTAGGCTCTGGAGTCTCTGAATAAAAAGGACATGACGGAGATCAAGTCATATGGCCGTCCCCCAGCACTGGTGGAGACAGTGATGCAGGCTGTCATGACCCTTCTGGGCAAGGAGCCTACCTGGGCAGAGGCCAAGAGACAGCTGGGTGAGCGACAGCAACAGTGCAGAATTTAGGGATGGTTGAAGGGAGAGTTTGTCAAAGAAACAAAGTAACTGGGGAAAACTGACAGGTAACACCAGACAAGAAGAGACTGTGCATAGTTACACAGAAAATGGAAAGATGTTACTGGAAAGAAGGGGATTGCAGATGTTATATTAGAAGTCCCCTTAGGAACACCATTCACTCTTCAATTGGCATTAACTTTACTACAGAGCTCTCAGTTTATAAGGTGCAAACCTCATCAGTACACTGGGGCAAACAGAGAGACTCATAAACAGATCACATAAAACAAAGGTAAATTAAACACAATCTTTTTAGATAATCACAGTGTAGAAACATGTCTTAAATAGAATTTATTAAACAAGTGATCACAAAACTTTTATATTCCATTTGATACCTTTTGGCATTGTCCATTTCATAGTTCCCTCTGCTGAGCACCCATCACATGATGTGAAAGTTGTCTTTATCCTGGCTCCAGCTCTCTGAGGCACAATATGTGGTCATGATTAAGAGCAGTGCAGAGGAAACTGGCATTTCCCACTTGCTGGTCCTAAAGCTGTAGAGTTGTCAAAAAATAGATAACACTAAAAAGGTATTGTGATGTAGGGAGAACACAACAAAGTCCAAAATAAGGAAACACCTCTTTCCTTTTGAAAGTGATGATTTGTAGGAAACTAATCAAACTGAGAGCCACTGGGCAAAACAAATTAGACTTTTATGGTTTTCTGACCTATGTGACCTTGACCTGTTTCTGGCAGGTGAATCCAACTTCATCAAAACATTAGTTCACTTTGACAAGGACAATATCTCAGACCGTGTGTTGAAGAAGATTGGTCAGTACTGCAGACAGGTAGACTTCCAGCCAGAGATCATTGGCAAAGTGTCACTGGCTGCCAAGTCCCTCTGCATGTGGGTCAGAGCCATGGAGGTAAGAGGGTGTCACAGTCACACACACTATCTCAAACATGTTTGCACAAAACATTTTGTATTTTTTTTTTTTTTTTTTTTATAGTAATAGTTGGTAATGTAATGCATGTAGACTGTGGTGATAATTCTGGCACAAATCCACCGTGAGTTGTGTGCATTAATGCACAGCAGCAAAGGAGCAATCACAAAACAATGAGACTCCTATCTGTTAAAATAAATATACAAACAGGAAAATAGGAAGCAAAACTAAACCCATGGATTTGTACAATGTTCCTCCAGGTTTATGGGAGTATCTACAGAGTGGTGGAGCCAAAGCGAGCCCAACTGAACGCTGCCATGGCCCAGTTAGCAGAGAAACAGGCTGCACTGGCAGAGGCCCAGAACAAACTACGAGAGGTGTGGATCTGAGTGCATCTAGCAGCCAACCTGATAGATGTTTAGATATTAGCTCATGTCAAATCAAGTTTATATACGAATACAGCAGTAGAATTATTGTAAGTCCAATTTACACATGACAGGACCAATATAATTGTGTGTGTGTGTGTGTGTGTGTGCGTGAGAACAGGTGGCGGAGAAGCTAGACGAGCTAAAAAAGCAGCACAGTGAGAAATTGGCCATGAAGGAGAATTTGAGGAAGAAGTCAGATGAGATGGAGGTGAAACTGGACCGAGCTGACAAACTAGTGACTGGACTTGCTGGAGAGAGGGTCCGCTGGGAGGAGAGAGTTGCTGTAGGCCATACACACACAGACACACACACACACACACACACACACACACTCGGGCGTGAAAATTGTTCCTTTGAAGTCAGCATCCTTTTAGGTGTTTGTTTGGGGCAGTTTAGAAAAAACAGATCATACAGAACCTATGTAATCTGTATGTGTGTATGCTTCAGGGTCTTGAAGAGAACATGGGATACCTTGTGGGAGACTGTTTGCTAGCAGCGTCTTTCCTTTCCTACATGGGACCCTTCCTTTCCAACTACAGGGATGAGCTGCTTGCCATCTGGATGAAGGAGGTAAGACACAGACACAAACACACCACATAAAAACAAAGCTTGCCATGTACTTGTACTCCCTCTACTGTTTCTAGCTAGTTATGAAAAAGAAGTATCCTCTTAAAATGTTAAACTGAGACACTTTATGGTTGTGATTCCAACAAACCCCATCTTTTACCCCATTCTTTTTTTCTTTCTTTCTTTTTTCCTCTTGCTCTCCATTGCCCTCCGCTCAGGTACGGGACTTTGAGATCCCATGTACACCCGGGTTCAGTTTTGCAGTTTTTCTGTCCAAACCTACAGCAGTGAGGGAGTGGAACATTCAGGGCCTGCCCTCTGATGCATTCTCTACTGAGAACGGAGTTATCGTCACCCGCGGAAACCGGTCAGCATATATAGACCTAATTTGTTAATAGCTGTAGGCCACTAAGACTTTTAAGTTAAATGCTTTTGGATTTGTTTCTGTTCACTTTGGATTTGATTGTGTTCACTGTATGAAACTTTTCTCCTTCCTCGCAAGATGGCCACTGATGGTGGACCCTCAAGGCCAAGCTCTGAAGTGGATCAAGAATATGGAGATGAACAGAGTAAGTCGTGACTCAGCCAAACTTATTGTGATTCTTTTTTAATCTTATTGGGTCTTTACTGTTGGAGAGTTCAATTTCTGGAACAATATTTAAATGTAGGCATAGGAATCTTTAACAGGTCAAGGACAGCAATCAGTGTATTTTAGACACAAACAAATTATTATAAATGTAGTAGTAATGTAGTAAATGTTGCTAACTTTAGTAAATACTACACTTGGGAAGACTGCCTTCCAGTGCTTTGCACAATATAAGTGGAATGGACTTCAAATGACACTGACACTTCAAAGTATCATCCCATTGTATGAATTTAAACATTTGAATTTCATTTTGAACATTATACTGTTGTACATTGTTTCTGATGCTGTATGCACATGCCTGTGTGTGCCTTATCTCTGCTCTATTTCTCCAGTTGTACTCAGATCTCTCTTGTAAAACAGATCGTGATATACTGACCACCTGATTAATAGAATGTAGTATATATAATCAATTGCTCTTTCCATCCTCTTGCGTGTATGTGTGTCCACATGTACAGGGTCTCAAAGTAATAGACTTTCAAATGCCAGACTACATGCGGGTGCTGGAAAATGCCATCCAGTTTGGGAATCCTGTTTTGCTCCAGAATGTCCAAGAGGAGTTGGACCCATCTCTCAATCCAATTCTCAACAAGTCCTTGACACGGATAGGTCAGACACACACAAATTCACAAATTAAAATACCTTCAGCTAATCTTCAGCCAAACATAAGGGGTTGCCTGAATCCATGGGTGTTGATGAAATCTGCTTTTACCAGGCGGCAGGCTGCTGTTGAAGCTGGGTGATAAGGAGGTGGAGTACAGTCCAGAGTTCTGTTTCTACATCACCACCAAACTGTCCAACCCCCACTACACACCAGAAATCTCTACTAAGACCACCATAGTCAACTTCGCTGTCAAGGAGCAGGTGTGTGTGTGTGTGTGTGTGTGTGTGTGTGTGTGTGTGTGTGTGTGTGTGTGTGTGTGTGTTTGTGTGTTTGTGTGTTTGTGTGTTTGTGTGTGTTAGTGTATGCTTGTATATCTGTGAATTAATGTAATTTGTACGCTTTGGCTCTAGTTAACTGTTGTGTACTTCTCTAATTATATGTGTGTGTGTGCGCGCGTTTGTGTGTGTGTATGCATGCAGGGACTGGAAGCCCAACTGCTGGGAATAGTGGTGCGTAAGGAGCGTCCAGATCTAGAAGAACAGAAGGACTCCTTGGTGATCAGCATTGCTTCTGGCAAGAGAAGCTTGCAGGAACTGGAGGATGAGATCCTCAGGTTGTTTATCTTTTTTACAAATATTGTCTTCACAAAGTGGACAAAATTGAGTTTAGGTGCAATATCCAATCTATTAATAATACTAGTAGTAGTACTAATACCAGCTGTAACAATATAGTACAAGCATTTGTTGTAAAAACATTTTGAGTAGCAGTAATAATAGTAGCAAGCCCTGCCTCCCTTAGAACCAGTGATTAAAGGTATTGAAGTCAAGGTTTGTTAAAGGCCCAAATTCTTTATCAGTCTTAGTAACTAATAGTCTACTAGTAATAGAAATTAGCAACCAGGTAGCTCTAGCCTGTCAATTACTGTTAGTCACTTATCAGTAGCAAGTACTAAACTGGGAGACCACTGAATTTTACCTAGAAACTACTATATTACTACTATTGTTATGTTTCTGTAGTGATCTGATTATGCCACATAAACAGGAAACATGGTTAACACAGCTAGATTTGTGGCCACTTATATAAGTAATAGCACAGTAGTAATGACTTATCAACAATGTAGCAACAGAGCAACTCAGCTGATCAACACAGCTTATTTTCCTGCTACAATGGTGCATAATTTGTGTTTAAAAGCAGATAATGTTCTTTTGTCAGGAATTCTTACTAGAAATTTTTTCAGGTCCATAAACAAAACTCGCTTCTTTTCAAAGTCTCATGGGTTTTTATTTTTATTCCAAATGTTAATATTCCCAAGGGGAAGAGCGCTTAACAATTAACATACTGATTGAGTGCACGTTTGTCCAAAATTATATGATTTATAATTTTTTGATATACTAAGGAATTACATGACTTTTAAAACATGCAATTATAAACTTTAATTATGAATGTATGTGACCCCCTATGCATTTGTGTTTGCAAATGTTTTTCTTGGTCTTTCTTTATCTACTGAACCAGGCTGCTGAATGAGGCGACTGGCTCATTGCTGGACGATGTGCAGCTGGTGAACACACTGCAGACATCCAAAGTGACGGCCACTGAGGTCTCAGAGCAGCTGGAGAGCAGTGAACAGACCGAAATCAAGATCGACTCTGCTCGAGAGGTCAGGGTTTACGGATGAAGTTATAGGGGCAGATCGGGTCGATGCTTTTCACTGGTTCTGATGATAAATTGCGAACCTAATCTTTACTTACTATAAACTAAAAGAAGCTATGTGTGTGGTGCATGTGCATTTGTCAGTTTGTGCATAGAGTATGTGTATATTTGTTAAAGTGCTGGCTCTTCACAGGCCTACCGCCCATGTGCCCAGCGAGCCTCCATTCTCTTCTTCATCCTAAACGACATGGGCCGCATTGATCCCATGTACCAGTTCTCACTGGATGCCTACATTAACCTCTTCAACCTCAGCATAGAAAAGAGCAAGCGCAGCCACAAGCTGGAGGAAAGGATCACCAACCTCAATGACTACCACACATACGCAGTGTACAGGTGAGCAAGGATGCATCAAGAGAGGCATTTGTTTGCATGCATGCGTGTTTGTATATGTTTTGTATGGACAGAGAAAGACCATGAGCCTTTTGTGATGTACAAATAAGCTGTTAAAGTTAAAGCTGTAGCACTGTGGTGTGTAAAAGGGTTGGAGCCTTTCCATACACTGACTGAGTGAAAAAGAGCTCCTCTGGGGGGTTGTACTGCATGTAAGGTGTTTCACTGAGATTTAAAAATGTAAGGTATACTATACCTCAAAATTTACTGTGGAGCACTGTGTGAGATGTGTAGCAACTGTGTCCATGATAAAGACGTTTATGTCATAATTTATCAGTTGACTAATCAGTTGGTATTAAAAGTTTCTGATATGTCAATCAGAGCTAGCTAACTCAGTGTGTTATCTTATGTAGGAACACATGTCAAGGTCTGTTTGAGGTCCATAAGCTACTCTTCAGCTTCCAGATGTGTGCCAAAATCCTGGAGGTGGCTGGCAAACTCAACATGGATGAGTACAGTTTCTTTCTCCGAGGAGGACTCGTAAGAAAACAAAGAATACGCACAAACATTTTGTATTTGCCTTATCTGACTTAGCATAATCCAACTGGACAAATGTTTTATTTTCAAATGCACTCAGTGTCCCAAAAGACATTCCACTGTGTATTTAAATGTAGGACCATGTAGAAGTTATGCTATCCCTTCACAGACAGCCCCTTCATTCACAATATGTTTTCCCAAGCTTGCCACAGGCATGGAAAATAAGGTTTTCATAACTACCTTTTTTGACCAGTGCATTTCTGAATATCCCCGGAACTGGCCTGATACTGTATGAGTAATGTGTGGATTGTTTGTGTATATATCGATACACTGATGGAAGGATAGTATGACTGCTGATAAACTGATGGATGTGTTTTTAGGTATTTCATAAGAAGGCTCAAATTTACAACCCCTGTATCAGTTGGATGGCAGACTCCAGCTGGGAAAAAATCGCAGAGCTGAGTGAGCTGCACAACTTCAACGGCATCAGTTCTTCCTTTGAACAGTATTCCCAAGACTGGAACCTTTGGTTTACCAGTGCTGAGCCAGAGAATGCTGCATTACCAGGTCTGTATATGTTGTGGGAGGTTTTTCTTTCTTTTTTTTTTTTGGTCATTTGTTACTGAAGGAAATTCTTCCTAATTGGAAAAATGTTCGATCATACTCTACCAAAAAAGTGGGTGTATGATGTTGCTGTGCATTGACAAGTTTCACCTTTGTGCTGACGTTACATCAGTACTTTTAAATTTTTTCTTTATTTGTGTGTGTGTGTGTGTGTGTGTGTGTGTGTGTGTGTGTGCTGGTGTGTGCTGGTGTGTGCTCTCTTTTGCTTTATTTAATCATGAGGAATTAGATTTGACAAAATTTGGCTCAGTATGAATGCGATAAGAGGAAAAGCCCCTGCTCAGGGCTGTGGAAGTATACTAATATCCTAAATTTCTTTCAGCTTTTCCTCTCATTAAAGCCTTTGTTCACAACCCTTTTCACTTCTTTTTGTGCCTCCACACCAGCGACAGCCAGAGCTGGAGGCATATTGTTTTCAGATTGTCTGTACGTACGTCCCATTCTCGTAGACACGATATCTCAGTAACACCTTGATGGAACTTCTTCAAATTTGGCACAAACATTCACTAGGATTCAAGGATGAACTGATTAAATTTTGGTGGTCAAAGGTCAAGGTCACAGTGACTTCACAAAATGTAATTTTAGCCATGTGAACACAATATCTCTGTAATGCCATTCTAGTTTTCTTTATGGTTTCCAAAGTGCTTTCCTTCACTCTTGAATTCTCCCCCTCTCCCTTTCCTGTGTGTTTTTTTTCTAGGTGATTGGGAGAATAAATGTAATGCGCTCCAGAAGATGTTGGTTGTGCGCTCCCTGCGTCAGGACCGTGTCTCCTTCTGTGTCACCTCCTTCATTGTTAACAACCTTGGCTCTCGCTTTGTGGAGCCGCCTGTTCTCAACATGAAGGCTGTGAGTGTCAGCTCTTGTCTATGTAACCTCTGTAGATTTTTCTATCCTGAGTTTTAGTTTTCAGGCTTTGAATTTGAAGGAATTAATTATGTACTTCATACATCTCATTTATGTAATACTATTTGATCGTAGCTCACTTGAAAACTCAGGAAGCCAATTTCAGTGTTGTTGGCTCAACGGCTCCCAATTTCCTTCTTCTTCATTGCTGAGCCCTCTCTCTCTCTCCTCTTCATAGGTTTTGGAGGAATCCACCTGCAGGACTCCTCTGATTTTTGTCCTGTCTCCTGGGGTGGACCCCACTGGGGCCCTGCTGCAGCTGGCTGAGGCCTCAGGCATGAGCAAGCACTTCCATGCTCTCTCTCTGGGCCAGGGACAGGCCCCCATTGCCAAGAGGATGATTGAAGAGGGTATCAAAAATGGTACAACACTAGTTTCTATCCTTTTTCCTGCTGTTCTGTCTCTGATTTATTGTGTTGTTTAGCAATGTTTTTTTCTCCCACAGCAGTTTTTTTAATGCTTTTATCAGCAATCTCAAGCCCTCTTTTTCTCTACCCAGGTCAATGGGTATTCCTTGCCAACTGCCACCTCTCTCTCTCATGGATGCCTGACTTGGACAAGCTAGTGGAGCAGCTACAAGTGCAGAAGCCCCACTCAAACTTCAGACTCTGGCTCAGCTCTTCACCACACCCTGATTTTCCAATTACAATCCTGCAGGCTGGTATCAAGATGACCACTGAACCACCAAAGGTGCATTTGCTCACATATATGGTTTCCAGGCTTAAGATATCTACTACACAGGCATATTTGCATACATGACATACATGGCAACAAATCTACACAGAAGTTCTTTGTATATTAAGCTTTATTTCCCCAAATGTATTTTACAGTCTGATATAAGTCCTACACATAACACCCTCACTAGTGTTAACACTGCTCACTGTCCTCAGGGTGTGAAGGCTAACATGAAGCGCCTGTACCAGCTGGTGACGGAGACTCAGTTCAACCGCTGTTCAAGACCCGTCTTCTACCGGAAGCTGCTCTTCTCCCTCTGCTTTTTTCACAGCATCCTGCTGGAAAGGAAGAAGTTTCTACAGCTGGGCTGGAACATTGTCTATGGCTTCAACGATTCTGACTTTGAGGTCAGGGCCTCATCTGATACTGAAGGAAACAGTAACAGCTATCAGAAAGAACAGAATAAAAACAGACAGAGCAGTCTGTTGTACAGTCTATAGAAGATGTTGGTGAAAAGTAGTGAAGAATACAGTGAAGATGATCATGATGTGGTTGTGATTGAGTGGAATTTATGCGTGGCTGATGTTTCCTTGTCAGTAATCTGCTCTAAACCACAAATATAGGCGTAAGTCAAGCAGAAAGGCCATTTTATAGCCTGTCAGAGTAAAGGCCAATCAGACTGATGGATAATGACAATCTATTTCAAGTGCATGAGATTGAACAGTACTTATGGCCTTTGTTAAAATGTCTGTCTCTCCACTCTATCTTCACTGTTTCTGTCTACTCTCTGCAGAAGAACCATTTGACTTGCCCTCAGTGTGTTGTTATGCATTTCAAAGTCACTCTGTTAAATCGTCTTCTCGGTGCACCCTTAGGTGAGTGAGAGTCTGCTGAGTCTGTACCTGGATGAGTATGAGGAGATTCCCTGGGATGCACTGAAGTATCTGATAGCTGGGGTCAACTATGGAGGTCATGTCACAGACGACTGGGACAGACGTCTTCTAACCACATACATCAATGACTACTTCTGTGATGCTGCGGTCAACCAGGCCTTCTTCAAGTGAGACACTGTAACACACATATTTATTTACCACACCTATTATATGGGAATATATACCGGTATAAGAACATTAAATTCAAATGCACACAGCAAATAATTTATGAAGTTTCAATAAACAGTTGGTATTGCAGATGCTCACATGCCTAGACATTTAGATATTTTAGTCTTCAAATGATTACAGGCCCACTGTAAAATAATTTTCTCCAGTAGAAGCAAATTGTGGTTGCACTATGGTGGTGGCAGAGGCCACTTCAACTCCCCATTAAAGCTCCTCGCGGGTCACAGAATGCCAGCACTACCAAGTGGACAATTAGATTATTGCAGCCTGTGAAATTCAGCCACATTGTGGCACTTGATGAACACTGTCACAAGCCCTTAGTGCTCACCTTTTTTTGTTTATGACTTGCACAAATGCTGTGTCCACTCCTTAAATTTATAATCAACTACTTTTTAAAAAGATATTTAATGCATCAGCTCAATTTAACATGGACCATACAAAGAAGACTGCATATAAATGTATATTTGAAGAATAAGCTCTCTAGCACTGCATTCAGGCAGAGTGAATTTGGAATGGTTGTTTGCAGCTGTGGTGAAGGACAGTGAGTGTCCTGCAGTACAATGAAAACACTACCACTTCCTGCACCTGCCCCCCATTTATTTGGAAATCATCAATACACTAAAACTTGAAGATATTTTTGTCATTTCTTTTCTCAGGGTTTTGTGCTGCTGCACTTGAATTATTATACTGAATTACCTTAGATGAGATGAAAATAATTTCTACAGGGAAACTAGGTCATGGGTCATTGCATTGGCAGGAAATACAATTGAGAGAACAATAGCTCTAATACTGTGTTCTGAAACTCTTGAAGCTGTTTGCCACTAAAACAGTGTATTGATGGTAATGACAAATGAAATTAAGATGCAATTTCTGTGTTGACAGCATCCTCGGTTTGATGCTACAGCACTAGATGTTTATATTAATAGGTATACAGATGGGAGATTGTACAGTGTGTTCAGAAATAAGTTCAAAATGTACTCGTGTGTAGCCTATTGTCAACTACTCACATTGTTAAATTTACATATGCAGATATGCAAGTCCAGAACATGCAGATTACAGTTTTCCTTTCCTGTACCATTGTTTATAAATACTATTTCATATCACTGACTTTATACTCCCGTTTCTCTGTCAGGTTGTCCCCCTTAACCTCCTACTACATCCCCCGTGATGGTCCCCAGGCCTCATACAAGGAATATATCAGCATGCTGCCATCCACAGAGCACCCTGAGGTGTTTGGCCAGCACCCTAATGCTGACATTGCCAGTCAGATTGCTGAGACCAGAACACTGTTTGAAACCCTGCTCTCCCTGCAGCCCCAGGTTACCAGCCCCACTACTGCAGGGGCTGGACCAAGTAGAGAAGATAAGGTGAGGGGGGGGTGGGAGGAGGTGAGAGCAGACATGACTAGTTGAGTATAATAGACTGGCATGAGAATGAGATCAGCATTTTTATATCTACACCATAGTTGAGTGGTATCCCAGCCTGTTCAGTATCATCTCTGTTATAATGTAGGGAGATTAATTTAAGCGTCTCCTGGTAAGTAGAATTTTAACTTTCTGTCCTCCTTAAAGGTAATTATCCTTCCTCTCTGTGGCTTTCAATTTGAAGTCACAGTCTGTTTTGGGAGTATATTAGCACAACTGTTGAGGAGCAGCACTTAATGAAGAAAGTCTAATTAAGTCACCTGCATACAAATACAAATGATTATGAGATTAAAAATCCCACCCATTTTACAAGCATTTAACTGCCCATACAGTTTGAACAAGAATAGATATGATGAAATATTCCAGTCTGTAGCTCAGCCACATCTGCCTGTATGGTCAGAAAGATATACGAGTACACTAAGTATATATCTAGATAATCCTCTAACATTCATTTTTTAGGAAAGTTTTTCATGTTTCATTTGATTTAAAACCTCTAATGTAATAAAATAAAATAAAATCCAACCTGTCAGACCTGGAAAGGGCTATAGGTCTTTAGTCATCACAACAAAAAACAGTAATAACTACATAAAACCATGGTCACGTTGAATGCCATGAACTTGAAAACCAGTAATGCAAGCTGCAGGAAGAGCCTTAAGTTTCTGACAGCAAATTTTAGATGCTTAGTGTTATCAGTTCTTCCTACCTTATTGTTATCTAGCTTACTTAAAGTTTACAACAGTTCGTCAGACCTCACTGTCGTTATGTGAGTTCAGCCAAATGTTAAATCCAGTCAGGTGTAATATGCCCGCCCGATTTCCTCTACAACTACAAGGGGCTTGTTTTATCACCTACAGTGTGCCTGACACTGTTTTTGTTTTCGTCCGTACTTTTATATCCAATTATGATCAACTGGTGCATAGCAGAGGAGTCTTTTGCCTGGCACATGGATGAATGTTCTTTCTGGCCAAAGTCCCAGATTAGAACGGAGTGTATGAATAAAATGCTCTATCCCAGTTACAATATAAATGTTGTGAATTTTCTGGAAAATCTATAAAAAATTGTTTATGGCTAAAACAGCCAAACTTACTTTATTTCAAACACATGCCACAATGGCCTGATACACCCTGAGATATTAAAGAAATAGCTACTCAAAACAGTTAATAGTTGGGGCTTTGAAAGGCTCTCTTCATGGAGCCAATGTCTATATTTGATTTCTCCCAGCAATTCTGAAACATCCATATGGTTACACAGCACTGGCAGACCGTCGCTGGTGAAATAAGATACAGATCTAGGAATCTGTGCTTCTTTGTGGAGAACACTGCACTATAAAGTTTTAGGAAAGAGCTCAAAGGGAGCCTAAACTTCAGAGCTTGACCTTTTTGTTGCTACTAAGATTTCATCCTGACTCTTGTCTTAAATTGATAAAACATGTTCTCTTAGTCCAAGACAAAGAACATTTATTTATATATCGCAACACTCAAATTGTATCAAACAGAACTAACATCTGCTAATCCCCCTCATGTGCCATTTAAAATATTTTCTTATCACCTGTTATTAGTATGTCTTGCATTAAATATGTCTTTGAGCTTGTGGCCACTGAACCAGAAATTACTGTTTGTTGAGGGGAGCATTATCTCTCAGGATCCTTCTGATACCATCTGCCAGTTCTGTGTTCTCCACTATAACAAACTGGCTGTTGTTTGGCCGAAGTTTCTCCATGTGCATCAAATGTGCTTTACATGTTATGGTAGTTTAATGGTGCCGACAAATAGGTGTAAGTCCAACTGATAATGACTGTCAGCAGTTTAATCTCATCATCCAGCTCCTTTTTAACTTTTCTTGTGGTTTTTATTGGTATGTTGGAGTATACTGTATGTGTATGTTTTGGAAATAATTACTATTAAGAGGCCGAGCTATTGTAAGTCCTCTAATTTTATTCACCTCTATGATCTGACTGTCTCTGCAAATTTTTCTTCACTGCAAATACATCTGTGAATTGTAATATAACCTTACTCATCTGCTTTCGTACAACGTTTCATCTGTGCTTCTAGGTTTTAGAGCTGTTGGGAGACATTCGTGGGAAGATTCCAGCAGTGATTGACTATGAGGGCACCAGGTCCCTCCTCCAGGACAACCCGTCACCTCTTAATGTGGTCCTGCTACAAGAGATCCAGAGATACAACTCGCTGCTGGCCACCATCATGTATGAACTGTGCTAGGGATGTGTGTGTGTCATATGCTATTGAGAAGTAATGGTGAAACTATCAAGGAATGAGGGCCGTAATGAACAGATGACTGATGGGTAGTTTTACACAGATACGAAATGAATAAATGGAGAATACTGTAGAGGGAGGAACACGTGTCTGAGTAGGTTGTCATTTAGCGTCAGCAGATCAACAGGGTGTGGTTATTAACCTGAATATCTCCCTTTATTCCAAAAACATTAATCAAAATATTATTTGCAATTCATCATCAGGGAAAATCACACATTTAGTCAAATTTAGGCTTATATAAGCACTTACATAAGAAACTCAGGCAAAATGATTGTGCTTGAGTTGCATCCCACATAAAATGAATATGCTACAGTGAACAGTTGCCCAATTACCGGCCTGCTTGTTTGTATTTCTATGTCTGAGAGCAGGGTAATTTCAGTAGATACAGACAAGGAAGCAGTGAGGACTAAAGACCTACAACAAAAGGGGGGTAACAATAACAGATGTGCTGCTGCAACATGTGTGTGTTTGTGTCTTAGTTCGTCCCTAGTGAAGCTGGAGAAAGGGATCAAAGGCTTAGTGGTCATGTCATCCAGCTTGGAGGAGACCTTCCACTGCATCTATGATGCCCGTGTACCACCACTGTGGGAGAAGGTGCCAGACACACACACACACACACACACACACACACACACACACACACACACACACACACACTTCTCATCCAACACAAGTTCTTTTGAAGCACACACATATGCTTTATTGCCTTAATTTATTCTTTGGTTATCTTTTCTCCGCTGGTTGAGGCATTCTCATCTTCTCACTTCTTATAATGTATAAATGATGCACCTACACATACTGTATATGTGATGCACATGCATTATGAGAGGTGAGACATCCTGATGTGAGAAGAGAGACTGCACCTACTACCTTCCTTTTATCTCACTTCATAAAGCGGGAAGACACAGACTGGAATGAAGAAGTGCTGCCAGGATCAATAATATTGAGACTGTCCTTTCTTTGGAAAATTGGGTGCACTTAAATAACACACAACAAAAAAGACTGCTGAGTCAGGATTACATTTTTAAAAAGAATGCTTTTAAAAAGGTAGCAAAGCATGACAACATCCAAGGTAAACAGTGAAACAAATGCAGCCTTTATTATTTTGGCTGCACTGTACTGTATAATCAAGTATTGACCAAGTATTTCCTAGTGAGGGTCACTGATAATGTTTCAATCGGACAGACAGCTATGTTTATTTTTCCATGACTTACTCTGACTTCATTTGCATCCAAGCGTTTCTCTCTACAACAAGTTTCTATGGTGCGCTGCCATCTAACAGAGACCAATCAGATTTTCCACTCATGGGTCTTGAGTATTGATCTTTGTGATCTGTGATCTGATCAACACTTTCTGCTCTCTTCAGCCAGTCCACCAGCTGCAGGCCTCTCTCTGTACTGACCCATTGGTCTGTTATTAAAGGTGTATTTATCCATCACTCTGCCTGGCTGCACAGACACACACTTATTGTTCTCCTCCCTCCAACCACACACACAACGATGAGGCTCTGGCAGTGTTCCAGCTGTAATTCTGTCTGAACGCTCCATTCTGGCTTCATTATCACTGGAACTCTTTTTACAGTGGGAGGAGAACACAGGGTGCTGTCAGCTTGGGTCAAGGGGCTAGAAAAGATTCTGGCTACTGTTCAAGTGTGTGTGTGTGTGCGCGCGCTTGTGCATGTGTGTGTCCACTGAGCAGGAGTCATGTAGGGCATTTCATGTTTATCTTCAAGTGTCTGATTCTGTCCTCATTATGGACTCCACATAAAAGAATGTATGCATATGCGTTTGTTTGTGCATTTGTGTGTGTGTTTGTGCACATGCATGTATTTGTGGGTAGCTGTTCATCAGGTGGAGCATACCTCAGCCCTGTGTCTGAACAAAGCCTGTGGACTAATCGTAGTGTAATAAGCAAAGTAAACCTTCCAAGGCCTGCTCCACTTTCCTAAAAACACCCTGAGCTCATTGTGCTCCAGCCAGCGGCTTATTCCTGCTGGGTGTAGTGTGTGTGTGTGTGTGTGTGTGTGTGTGTGTGTGTGTGTGTGTGTGTGTGTGTGTGTGTGTGTGTGTGTGTGTGTCTATTTCCTTTTATAGGGGTATTGGACAGCTATTAGTGCTGCTGCCTCCAGCTGAGCTTCTCTCTTCTGCTGACCACTTGTAAACTAGACAACTTTGTTTTTCTCTTTTCTTTCTTTCTATTTTTGGCTCTCATCCATCTTTCTGTCTTTTCTCATTCATTGTGTCTTGCTCTGTTTTTTTGTATACTCATACTCATACTAATCATTCTCATTCCTTGTACATCTCCCGTCTAGTGTTCCCTCCATACTGTGCTCTTCTTTCTCTCTATCTCTTCATGCCTCATCTGGTCCACGCAGAAATAACAGCCCCTCATAGACTCTATGTCCTCCTTATTTATCCCTCCATCCCTGCATCCCTCTCTTCTCCACCCCTCCTTGGCATGGCAGCCTGTCATTAGTTCTGAGCTCACAGACTCATGGCTTTAATTTTGGCCTGCCTGCTTCTCTGTCTCTGGCCATTTTGTATCTGGTTTCTTCACAAGACTTTGCTGTCTGTGTTAGCATTGCGTATATCTGCTATGTGAATACATACAGGGCATTTGCTCCTGGGTGGCAAACATGCAAAAAGGCTTTCATCCCCCTAGTCACTATGTATGTATTTGAGTGTGAATCTTTGTGTGCACATGCTATGAATGGTTGGTGTGTTGTGTATATTAGTCAGACAACAGACAAAATAAATGAGAAATTAAAGAGTATGTCAATAAAAGTTACTATGTACATATATATATATAATATAGTGCCCAGACACCCAGTTACCTTTTGTCTGTGTATGAGAGTTCGGCAGATAATAAACAAACAACCAAAAGTATGATATATGTGGATGAAAAGGATTTGTTATGATAACCTTTTAGTTCACACATAAAGCTAGATACCAGGCCATAAAGGTTGAAGAAAGTTTTCAATAGGATCTTAACATCAGTGGGGGTAGGTGCCATTGCAAATATCTGTAAATAGCAGTGACATAAGCTGATTGGTTTACTTTTAATTAGTGTATAGAAGCATCATTTTGCAGTTTGAGGTTAGGCACAAATAATCAAATGAAAATGATAAACTCTGTACTGATCCACATTTATCAATATTCTGAAAGTGGAATAAAGAGTTAAACTTAAACCCTGAAATGACAGCAGCCAGCCTCGCTGTTGGAATCTAAAGGACTTCCCCAACAAAAATGTGGTCTTTTCTCACTGTGAAAGAGGATCAGTCCAGATTTGTGGCAGCTTGAAGACTGGTGAAAAACATAAGAATGATGAATTGTATCATAGAGACTGACAGTAAGACAACGCTTAAATCAGACAAAGCATGCAACAATTTTCTATTTTATACTGTTTAGAGTTTTTGAACTGTTGGGAACTGTAGTTCTTCTCAGGACAGTCAGTGCAATTGGTGTTTTTGACAAGGACATTTGTGAATCAGTTACT
Organism: Seriola dumerili; assembly: GCF_002260705.1. Lineage (NCBI taxonomy): Eukaryota > Metazoa > Chordata > Actinopteri > Carangiformes > Carangidae > Seriola > Seriola dumerili. The sequence goes on along the minus strand of NW_019174550.1, from coordinate 1,364,301 downwards.
GTAGGTGACTGACAGATGATGTGAGTGATTTAGAGTATTTCTTTGCTTTGATCTGTTGCATATCTTTGTACATTAAACAGAATATATGCAATTTAACTGTGGGCTTTGGAAAGTTGAGGCTGGCATCTCATTATTCTTGATGTATTGTAGACTAAATGGTTAATTGATTACTTGAAAAAGTAATAAGTGAATTGACAAATAATGAAAATAATTACCTACAGCCAGTTAACACTTCTGTCCAAAGTCATAATCTGTTTTACTTTTGTTTTTATGAGATAATGAAACAAGATAACATTTGTAGCACTGTTACACATCCTCCCTCAGAACCATGATTGTGATGTAGTAGATTATTTGTAGATTCCTTTGAATCTTCTGTGGCTCTCTTCAAATCATGTTTATTCCTCAAGTGAAACCAAATCAACCAAAGGACGTAAAAGTTGTCATATTAAAATTTTAACATACTACAGGTACATTCACACCTTATTTGTGAAATTTCACACAGTCCCTCCACACCACTTCTGCATCCCTTTATGTGTGTTGGGAAGACTTAGAAGCCATCAGCGCTCAGTGCTACTGCATTACACTGGGCTTTTTCCCATTATGTGTCGCTGCCAACAGCTGGAAGCATGAAATGACTGTAGATTTGCCATGTCTCTCTCTCTCACTCTCTCTGTCCACTAGGCATACCCCTCACTGAAGCCCCTGGCAGCGTGGACCAGGGATCTTTGCCAGCGAGTCAATCAGTTTGCACGCTGGGCAGAGATGGCCCAGCCCCCCAACTTGTTCTGGCTCTCCGGCTTCACCTTTCCCAATGGTTTCCTTACTGCTGTACTGCAGTCTTATGCTCGACAGCATAACGTGAGATTTCACACAACCACATTCACTTAGGCAGAAAGACAGTTATTAGTGAAACACTACACCAGGATACATAGCGTGTATTGTCCCGCCTGTGATTGATGGTCATATATTTCTAATTTTATCCAGTAGTTTTTTGAGGGGATTTCATAAGCTTAACCCAGTTAACTATATGATTCTAAAACTGAAGATTAAACTGAAAAAAGAACAAAATCAAAAATACAAAATGTTTGCATAACAACAACTATAATTTCATTTAATGTTTAATGTATGCCCTGTTTAATTGTCAAAGCACACGCAATTAAAAACACCCTGGGAAAAGCTTGCTGATGCTGACACAGTCATTTTCAGATGTACACTGAAGTCACTCCCTGTGCTGGTCTGGCAAACACAACCTGCTGAACACTCGTTTCCCTTTTCTTTTTTGAGTCCATACATTAATCTCAGCCTCTCACAGCCAACAACCACCACACTTAATGTTGTACATTAGGAGACTTGAGCAATTCATCTAACAGATATGTATTCATACCTCTCAGTTGCAACACTCTGCTGAAGTGAATGAAAATGTCCTTGTACGACTTTTGAACCAGTAATAGTAACACTTTCTTGTCCATCCAACAGATAACATTGTGTGAAACTGTTCTTGCAGATATCAGTGGACACACTGTCCTGGGAGTTTATAGTATCTACTGTCGACGACAGCAACCTCCTTTACCCGCCCAAGGTGACTCCGTGTACTCACATTTCTATTTCCATAAAGATTTACATAAACCTGCCATCATTCCACTTTTTCTGAGGCTTTCAGCTTTCAGCAGTCATTGCCACTTTCCATCACATTTTTCATCTCTACTTAAACTTTGACAGTGTGTTTTATCCTGAAAAACTTATTTTCAGTCACAGCAGCACCCCACTTTGTGCCTCTCTCTTCCCATTCCACAAATCCGCTCTCACATTTTAATTTTATTTACAGAGCAGTTTTACAATTCAAATTTTGGCAGTGGGGCAAAATGTTTTCATTTATCTTGATGCTCCCACTCCAGTATTTCAGTATTAACTGTATTTCCGACTCACTTCATCTAATCTTTATTCTCTGTATTAACTCCTCTGTGCCTCCCTTTGTTTCTCCCACCTTTTCCTCCATTTTTACCTCCCTGTGCTACTCCAAAAACAGGGCATACTCCCAGCCCTTCCTGTCTTTTGTGCTCCTTCCCCCTTGCTTCTCTTTGGCTCTTTCTCCTCTCCCCTTTTCTTCCATTAACCCTCCCTCCTCTATCTTCCTCTTCTTTTCCCTCTCTCCCTCTCCTCCCTTTTCCCCTGCAGCCCACCCCTTTCCTATGTTTTCATCCTCCCTCCTCTTTCCTCTCTCAGTTGCATTAGCTAATTGGCATAGCTGTTTGTCATAAACATTTTTTTGCAAAGCTGTATGCAAAATGTCCCTTCCCTCTTCTTACTTGTTTCTCTAAACCCCCCCCCAGGATGGAGTATTTATCCGAGGTTTGTACCTGGAGGGGGCAGGTTGGGACAAGAGGAACTCCTGTCTGTTGGAAGCTGAACCCATGCAGATGGTCTGTCCGATCCCCACCATTCACTTCAAACCTGTGGAGAACCGCAAGAAGATGGGCAAGAGTGAGTTAATTCAGACTTTTTTTCTCGAATTTCCTCACTGTATCCCGCTGACTGTCTTTCCATCTTCCTCTCCTTGTTTTTTACCTTTTCTCCGGTTTTATTCTGAATGATTCATTTTTGGTTTCTTGTTTTCTCTGCTTGTATGTAATTTGTGATCTCATACCCTGTGGTTTCACTGTCCCAACTCTGTTCCTCTTTCTCTTGTATATGTGCGTGTGCATGTGTGTGTGTGTGTGTGTGTGTGTGTGTGTGTGTGTGTGTGTGCGTGCGTGTGTGTGTGTGTAGATACGTACCTGTGTCCGTGTTACTACTTCCCAGTACGTTCAGGCGGGGCAGGCCGGGCATCTTTTGTGGTCGGCATAGAGCTGAAATCCGGAGCTGTGACCCCAGACCATTGGATCAAGAGAGGGACTGCTCTTCTCATGAGTCTGGACAACTAAAGGCCTTAACACAGAAACACTCACATTGACTCTGATACTTTGATGGTCATTATTTATTGTTTTAACTGTTTACTAATATATATGCAGTTTATAAAACCTGATTTAGTGATAAATAGTCTGATTCATTGTTTGACACTTCCTGGTAAGTTTTTTTCCTCTTCTCTTTCCTTTTTGCCTCTGTTCTCTGCCAGCAGCTGACCGATTATTCACTCCACCACAGACCTGCATCAGTATTTCCATGTTGACCCCCTTTTATCCTGCTCAAACACAGACTGGGAATAGTTTCCTACTGTGAAGTGTTATGCTGGAAACTTGTTTCTCTGTAACATCTGGATCAAGTGACTGTCTGGACATGGAAGTGTCTGTTGTGCTTATTGAATTCCTTGGTAATCTGATAAGCTGTTATGCTTGTCATCTATTTTGTGTCAACATAACAGCATTGCCAAAGCACCTGCGTGTAGACAACTGAGGGCTATAAAAAATACAATATGTGCAAAATATGAGCTAGATAACATCATCGGAAATTGACGCTTTGGTTTTGGAATACACTGAATTTACAGATATATTTCCTTTATTTTATGAAGCCCATAATACATCACTTCCTGGATTTGTGTGCTTATTGACCAAACTGTCATGGAAACCCAGATCAGTTCAAATCAACAGTTAAAAGTCTGTAAGTGGTAGTTTTACATCTTTAAAACCTATGAATATTTTAATTTAGTGAAAATTAGTAGATTTGTATTTGGTTTTGTACATTCAGATACACAAATTTTCACACAGTAAGAACACACACATGCAGGCACATATGCATGCAAACAATGCAGTTAATCAAGGTGAGGTAAAGGATATTTTTATGCTAATGTGCATTTCCCCAAGCTGAAAAAGAGGATGGAGGGAGGGAGCGACTGAAGCAGAAATGAACCTATTCAAACAAATGAATTCTAATGAAGCTTCACAGACGAGACGTTTGGAGTCGGTCAGCGTTGTGAGGGAGAAGGCCTGGACTTCCCCACTGGAAAGGACTCAGCCCAAACTCCTGAAAGGGAGGGAGAGAAAAACAAGAGAACGACCCTGGAGAAAGTGAGCCGGGAGGAAGAATGGTCCAGTAATGAGAGAGGGGAACAGAGAAAGGGGGGCCTGAGTTCAAGGTTGTATTCAGACTTAAGGATTGTCCCCCTGAAAGACTGAACACAGACTTCCTCAGGGTTTAAGGGCCTCTTTATCAGACCCAGGTCTGTGTGTGTGTGTCTCTGGTGGTCTCTGGTTGGGTGGGAGATGGAGGGGCACTCACAGCAACATGCTGAATTCAAATTCAAATTGGCTTATTCTCAGGGCTGGTTGTAACAAAAATATCAGACTAGGGAGGTGTTTTTTATGGATAAAAGCTTCAGCTGAAGTGAACTAGAATGTAAATGTGGCGTGGAAACATTTTAAATGTATTTGTTATGCGGTATTAATTAACCTTCCTGTCTAATACGTTGAATTTGTGTATTCCAGGACAGAAATACAGTATCCAAACTTTTGTGGCTGCTTAAGAAAAGTGCCACAATCACACAAATTTGCTGTGTTTATCATTTTGTAAGAGGTGGTGACTGTGTTCAAACAGTGGCTGCCTTAGTTTAGAGCCAAGCATTTCAAAAGCTCCCAGTCCGCAGAAAAATTCATTTCTTGAGGGCATTGGAAGCCAACTTCTTCCATCTGCTTATCCACTCAGAAACAGCCCCTTTGAAAATTCCTGCCTTTAGAAGAAATGTTGTGGACATTAATGACTGTCAGTGATGTGGAAATCCAGAGTTTATCATGTAAAGGATCTGTATTTGAAAATGTTATCTGTCACTTTAGATGACAACCAATTGGAAATGTCTGATCACATTATACTGTCTCCTAATGAACATAGTATTACTTAAATCAATCTGCAAGTGGTGATCCCCTGACAACTCCTCCAGCTAACCGAGTCTCTGTCTCACAGCTACTATCCGTGATGGGTTTGTCTTGTGCTTTAATTGGATTTCCTGGCAAGCTCTTGCCTAAGTTTCAAGTTTCTTGGGAAATGACAAAATTACCAGACACCTCCAAATAACTTTTGATTCCTCAAGTGGCTCTTGGCCGCTTTAGTACAGTTACTCCTTCCAACTGAGAGCCTGACTCTTGAACCAAATAGTTACAAGGGGAAAACCTGGGGTCCAGTTGTTCTCCATTGAATAGTAGTTTATAATGGAATTTGGGCAAGTTGTACAGTGTGTTTGCCAGTGACTATGGAGGCGGGGCAGTTAATGTCCAAGACTCTTCCACCGAAAATAAACCTGCATGAGGGAAGAGAGAGAAGGAGAGAGAAAGGGAGAGGAGGGAGGGAGGAGGAGGAAGGAAAGAGCCTTTCAACGGGGACAGAAGGGAATGAGTCTCCGTTTCAATGGAATAAAAACTGCGCAATTTCTTTAAGGACTGCCTGCTCGGATCGCAGTGGACCATTCCTCTCTATGAAATGGATATCAGTTGTGTTTTTGGATGATTGAGGTATCCGTGCCCATTGCAACCCGTGCTGCCTTTCAGGCTACAGAAGCTGGCGATTTTTTACCAGATGGTCTTCAGAGAGGGAAAAAGAGCTGTACAGTCGTTTGGAAAGGCGATATGACTGTGCAGAGATGCAAGACCAGTGATGAGTCTATCCGTCATGTCTTGCCCATGGGCGAACACATCCACATTTTCTCAGCCTGGGCTATGGTCGATCTGCGTGTACAGAGCTCCCCGTGTCGACGTTTGCATCTAAACGCGTTATGGATGTTGAATGGGGTTTCATGTTTTTTGGGAGAGGGATTTTAGGGGGCTGCGTCATCCGTGGCTGGGAAAGGAGATGGACTGCTTTGCAGATTTTCCACTATTACACTGTTTTAACAGCAAGAGTCAGCACGCCACCTCCCTAACAGATTTTGGATTGCACATAAAAGGTAAGCATGATGCATAGTATGACTCTTATCAGGCGTACACGCTGACATGTGAGGCTACAGCCTGTATTACCTAATTGTAAGCGGGGAACCAGTGAGCGTCCATTGAAAACAATCTGAACTACAGTATCCTCATCCTGTAATAAATCTTACAGGACACGATCAACATCACAGCAAAAATATAAGCCACTACAAGAGAATTTGTATCACTGTGGGAGACAATTGTAAGTCCCGTAAACTCGAGATTTTGCATATTAGACACATGCATCTATGAAAACACAAGGCTATATGATTGTGGTGATTTGTGCATAAGGGGATGGTTTGATGGTGTTACATAATTGCTAATACAGTGTATTCGGCAACGCATCTCTTAACTTTACATGGATAGGGCCGATAAGTTTGGATACTGCAGCGGTTACATTTTACTGTGTTGCTGACAGCTGTTTCGTCTCTTCTCCCCAAATTTCTGTTGAAACTGATGATGGTGATGTCATGTTTTTACGGTAAGGAAGGAATAGTTACGGGAAGGTAGCTCTGGAGTTGGTGATGTCGCAATCGCCTTCTGTTGATCACGGTTACACGTTTATAAAAGCACAAAAAGGCGATGGATCGTGTCCGTGGGTGTGATATGCAACGTGTGATTGTGGTATTTTACTGGTTATGGCGTGAATAGCAGCTATAACTGAATGAAATACGGGCTCACTGGTGTTGAGAAAGGAGTGTCGCATTTTCTTTCACAAATGTCATGTGGTGAAGTTGTGGCGGGTTCTCTACTATTTCCAGGAAGAGCGTTTGAATTTTCTTCCCTTGGATTTATTTTCTGTCTCCACCCCTCTCCTCGCTGTTCCTGTAGCACTTCTGACATGTCGCCACTGGATGGCGACTCAGGACAGTGAATTGGTTCAACTACTTTAGTAAGACTTCAGTGAACTAGACTTCGGTGAAGGATCCAGTTTTGCTCAGGAGTGCTGATGCTAAGTTGCTGTTTGGCGGCAGCAGGCCTTGACCCAGCGTCCAATTAATAACATGCCTCTCCGTGTCAAATGTTATGCATAGCTTTTATACAGTCCGACTAAATTAGCCAACACTAACACCAGTTAGACTGAACTAGATCACGACAATTTTGTAATGGCCCATTCATAAAGTAGTCCGCTTAGTTCGGGATCAGCTTCACAGGCCTACATACCACTATCATAATAATCCTGGAGTAGATAGAAACTCCCTACAAGGTGCATGTAATGTATTTTTGCCACCAGCCTGCACGCGCACCACCCCTGTTGCACAAACGGTGTCTCACATTCCACATTACCAGATTATTATAAAAGAGGGGTTTGTTGCTTGTTTGTCCACGTTGAAAAGTGACAATTAAATGAACCAAAATATGTCAGTATGAATAATAAATCCCTTTCATTTTTTACTGAGCCGTTGACTGACTAATGTCCCACAATGCAGTGCAACTCGAGGAGCTCCCCACAGCTGCGAAAAATTTAAACTAATTATGGGCAGTGGCGGAACAAGACGAGACCAAACAAAACAAACATAATAATGGAAATTCTGAAAAAAATAGCAGGCGTTATTGTTGTTAACAATTTTACAAAGTTTCCATCTTGATTGAAGACCTTCTGCGCATCTCTTTCAGGACAAAACAGTAAGAAGCTATTTATTTCTAGCAAGTGTACCTTACACAGTAGAGCTTCTATCCAGGTAAATTCTGGTCCGAATCTGCTCAATATACGCCAAGCGGTTTAATTAATGTTTGGACGTCAAGCCTGCATTTCGAATGACGAACAGACTACGTAGCTAAATGTACAGGTAAAATAAAACTAAATACACGGTCTGTGTAAACCTGGCAGTTCCCCACTATAATAAGTTTGGATTCTCCTCGATCACAATTGTTTCCTGGCACACCACTATGAAATATAGCCAACGCAGTTATAGGTGGTTATGAATATGTGACAATGGATTGACAGTGCCTCCACTCCCACTGTGGCCAGGGGAAAATGCCATTTCTGTCTACATGAAAATGCAGCTCTTGTATTCATACATGTCCAGTTAGCCCCCCCCTTTCCCTGCCCTCATCTCAGTTGTTTAATGGCATCAAATACTATCTGACTTACCCTTTACTCCTTCTCTATAGCCTATAATTTTGCCTAGATTAACATTATCTACATGCCTTAATGAAAGGATTTACATGTCAACACTGAAGCAGTGTATCTGGTATCTCTTTGATCCTCTATCTCTTTATGTTTGTTCTCTGAAGTGCAAGAGTGTGTATTTACTATTTTCCTCCAGATGGCGACACATTTGCAGGCCAACAGCTGCTTCCTTCTTACAGTGCAGTGGTGGAAAGACAGACTGGATTCTCAAAATATTGTCTTGTCTTAATTTGACCTGTAGACAAAACCATCAAATTTAGTGCCATTGTGGTCCAAGTTTTATTACCTAAATAGCCATGTAAATGAGTGTGATAGAGAAACCCTCTCAGTACTTTTTCAATGAATGTTATCAAATACAAATTCTTTACTTGACTATTGCTTCAATTATGTATTATTCCTGAACAAAAAGGTTAATGTATGTTTTCCCATTCCCAAAGAAGGAGTGAGGACCATGGGCAAGCGTTGTCGTGCTGTGTTTGAAGAACCACCGTTGCCAGACTGAAGCCATAGGTGAAATGTCTGACTAGGTGTCTGACCAACTCTAAGCAAGAATGGGCAAAATGGAAAATGAAAATCACAGCCAGTCGAGATGGTCTGCACAGAAACTGCTGTTGCCATTAGTGAGTGATGGTAAGACAAATATACATATATATATATATCTATTATATAAATGAATGATTGTTTGATTTAGGAGCTGGTCATTAGTTCTTGAGTTTTTATTTTTTCTTAGGTTTGTTCATTAGTTTGGATTCAGGATAGGTTACTGTACTTACTCTATATAAAAACCAATTACTGTAAGATTTCTGTTTTTTTTTGTGGGCTTTAAAAGGCACTTTCACCTAGTGCTTAACTGATAAGATTTTATTCATAAATACGGTTCAATTTTTTGAATAAAATAACAATGTATTCTATGAAAAAACAATTCTAGCTACCATCCTGTGCTATTATTTATAACAATACTTGGTTTTCCCACAGTTGACTTGCAGCAGATAACATGATAGCTAATGACAGCTGGCTAATTGGACTGATCCACATCAGACTCATTGTTTACATGTTGACATCTCTTTCTGCAGGGGATCCATCTGCATTTGGCTGCAAGCACCCACCTGCTCAGGTAAGATATTTAAGCTTTTACCCAGACTTTGACCTGCTTGCCTGTGTCCTGCAGTGTCACATGGGATGTGCATGCCTTCAATCCTTTTGGGATGTCTGTCATTCCTGTTTTGTCTGTCCAATAGATGCATGTTTGTTTGAGCTTCTTTCAGAACAATGAAATATTAAACTTCTTTAAATGTATTGACGTACCCAACCATTGGGCATAATATGTTCACGTGATGGTGTTTACTGTAACTGCCAGCAGTTTAGAGGCTTTTCACTCAGATTGCAGAAGTGGTAGAGACATATGAAACCCTACTGATCTGGGATCAGATTACTGTAGAAACTGTAGAATTTTTTTTCCATCTCAGCCTTCCTTAGTGTTCCAGCGAAGAAAACATACATTGAGGATTTTGTCTCATTTTCTTCTTAAAGGATGAAAATCCAGTAACTGTAACCATTAGAAACGGAATTCCAATAATGCACTGTATTAGCCTATTGTTTTTACACAGTCTGTAATGTGGTCTTTTAGTTTTGAAGCCCAAGGAGTGTCTGGTAGCTTTGAAGCCAAAGGTGCATTTAGGGTACAGAGGTTACCTTTGTGACACAGTATGTACCTCGCATTGGTTGAACCAGAGTCAATGTGTTGTTTAATTAGGCCAGAATGAAGCGCCTGCTACATTTACTGACCCACACATTTAAAACTGTCCGCTTCATTAAATGTTTGTGTTGGCCTGATATTTGCTTGCCTGAACATATTGAGCTATAAATTCATGACTTGTTTTATAGGTTTTGTGTTAAAAATGTAGCTCAGATTTTCATTAGATGTGAGTCTTTCTGTTTTTGTAGGACTTGACGTTCTTACCACAGTTACTAATTGATTGGGACAGGGGCCACAGCCAATACACATACACTCACACACACTTCAGCTGAGCTTTAAACACTCATCACCCTTACTTAAGTGTACACACACCTAAGCTAACACCAGCTATGTTTCATTTTCACACACACAGTCCTCAAACACGCTCTGACACACATCTCAAACACTGTTTTGATCTCCCTCTTTGGGACAAAGACACACACACACACACACACACACACGTGCGTCTCCCAGGACCCTGCCCAGTCTTACACACCTGGGGTTTTCCATCACTTAGCCCACTCAGCTTTATTACCCCCATTTACAGCTGGCCATGAATCTGATCCATCACACGCATAAATGCACATGCACAAATACACACAAACCTGCTTAACACCAAGGTGACACCCTCCATTACGAATACACACATACACACTTACATATAAAGCACAGTCTGGCTGCAAGTTTATTCTGTAAAAATGGATGTAAGCAGAGAAGAGAGGAAGGATTATTGAAAAAAGAAGTGGCAGCAGTGCAGCATGAAAACATGAGCAGTGTAATGATTATTGTAAGTCCTGGAGAAGGTTCAAACTGTTCTGACCAAGGAAATACAGTGTTTGAATGGTTTCTCTAAGAGTTATTGAAATCCATTTGAACTGTAAAGGGCCGGTCTTACTCGTCTTAAGTCAGTGGTTGCTGTCTTATGTGAATGTAAAGAGCTTGTGGTTTGTATACGGTTACTGTTCACAACAGCTTGTGGCAAAATGCTGATACCACATGTATACAACCAGAGATCAGAGTATGCAGTGAGGTCATCAGTGCTTGCCATCCACAGGTTCTGATGGTTTTATGTTGAACTTCTAGTAATTCCATAGGACTTTAGACTATCTTATAAAATAAGATAATCCATAGAATAAAAAACACCTGACTCACATGATGAGAAGACACACTCACATGTTGAGAGACTGGTCCATAGCTTCTGTTTAAGAAAGTCCTGTCCTTGTCTATGATGACCAGTTGTCTAAGATTGAAAGTACTGTCACGTTACAATAGTCTGTACAACATTTTTTGCAATACTATTCACAGTTTTTTTTAAAATGCAGTAGTACTACTTTGCAAATGGCAGTTGGTAGATATATTTATTCCATCCCTTGATCTTGTTTTTTTTGTCTCAGACGTGTGCACACTCTCACCCTTTCTACACAGTGCCTTGTATCACCTTCCCTCTGGGTTTTCAGTGTCATATTGAATCTTATCTATTGTCATTACGTAGCTTCCAGCTTTTGTAAATACAGAGCTACGGATATATATTCTAGCCACAAGGCTGGTACTGTGTCCTGGTGGCTTATTATGTACCTAACGTGTTTTAGGTTTGAGTCTGATTCACGGCCCTTTTGGCATTCCCCCAGTGTTGTTACAATTCCATAGAGTCAATTTTAATACTAATAATAAATCTGAAGCTATGATCCTGTCACCATAGTTGACTTGCAGAGCTTGGCAGCACCTCTACACCAGGCTTTTGATGTTGGTTGGTTGTAAGTGAAATAATTCCATATGTTGCACCTGGAACTAGTTTAATTTGGACAAGGATCTAGTTTAAGACATGGTAGATGAGTGGCATATGTTCTGCAGCAGAATTGTGCTCTGCAGAGCAGTAGGAGTCCACAGTAAAGCCACAGTCCTGCACACAGTGATGGAGGGAACAAGCTACACATTTGATTTTAAGAACACTGATGACAGGAGGTTCTGATATGTCCAAAAAGGTTGTTTCAAAAATGTTTAAAGGATTACTATTTTGCAGAGAACTGCAATAAATAATGATCATTCCAGTAAATTAAGCTTTGAATTATGGGTCCCACTTTCCAGTTTGTATCTTCTTTCATTTAAGCAGGTGACATCAGTTTGTAAGTGTTCAGTGTAGGGTGTAGGAAAAGAGATTGTAACTGTTTTCCCATCTGCTTTGTCTATATTCTCCTCCTCCTACTCTTCCTCTTCTGAATACTCCAGTCCATGTGCCATCCACATGTGCCACACACCCGTGGAGGGAGCACACAAAAGGATGTATGTGTTCAGAGCACTCAGTGGTGTTTTTAACAGTTCTGAAAAAAATTGGTTTTCTAATGTTAACCCCAATCTGTCAAAGCAGTAATGAAGAAGTTTGGGTATTTCAGTTATCACAATAACAATTCTCTCCTAGTCTTTGTTCTCTCAGTCTCCCTCAATCTGCTGCTGATGTCAAATAAAACCACATGTGAAGTGTGAAACCATCTGAGACACTGAGAGTGAATGGTATAAGATAAAAATGCTTTTGGTTCAAATGAGAACAGACTTGAAGGAAGGATATCGAGAGAGAGAGAGAGAGAGAGAGAGAGAGAGAGAGAGAGAGAGAGAGAGAGAGAGACAGGAAGAGGTGGTGAGAGCTGAGTCAGGATGCCCAGGGGGAGGACGGCAGGAAGCAGTGGGTGAGCAGGAGGACAGGAAAGAGAGGGAGGAGGGGAGACTCCTCTTCATCCTCCTCCACCTCCTCCTCTGTCGTCATCAGCGGTATCATCGAGGGAGGAGTGGCGTAGGGAGGGAAGGAGAAGAGGTGGGGCTGACATCATCCACCTCCTGGAGGTTTGTGAGGGCGTTTTACCAAATTCTCCATATTAAAGCTTTTAACAGCCATGTTTATGTCATCAAAGGGCTTTTAATGCATTCAAAACAACAGCTGGCAGAGAAAAAACATCTCAAATAAGAAATGCTGAGTGTGTGTTTATAAAACTGGCTCTGAAAAAGAAGGAACAGAGAGAAAGGGAGGGATGGAAGAACAGATAGAGCGCAAGATAAAGGAATGGAGAGATGTGATGAGAGAGGTGTACAGAAAGAGAGCTCCTCTGCCTATCTGGTTATATAACTTTCCTGGGAAAGAGGGCATTGGGTTTGTGTGTGTGCGTGCTTGTTCTCATGTGAGCTCTCTTTGTAGGTTCTATGTGTTTGTGTGTGTGTGTGTGTGGTTGTGTGTAGGGGTTACAGAGTTTGCAACGAGGAAGATGCCCAACATGCCTCCTGTTCTCTGCTGTGCTTGTTGTTTGGCCTTCGTTACCCAACTGTCACAGGCCTCTGTTGGTATGCTGTGTATGTGCTTACAAGGTGTGTGTGTGTGTGTGTGTGTGTGTGTGTGTGTGTGTGTGTGTGTGTGTGTGTGTGTGTCTGTTGGCTCATGCACCAGTGTGTGTGCATAATTATGTGTTTATTGGTGCAGCTATGTATATACTTGCACATCTATTACTGTGAAGTGTTTCAGTGTGATGTGTGCACCTGTGTCTAAGGCCCCTCAGTGGTTTTGGAGGCAGTTGAGGAAGGTTAGATGGTGCAAGATTAGTGTTAGGTGCTGGTAATTTATGGAGGGTAGGCAGTGATGTTGCGTTTTAACAGTCACCGCCAAACCACCCAAAACAAAGAGAGCTGCAATATATCTTAAGGAAAACAAGTAATATTGTTTCAAGCATAAGTCATATCATGTGCCAGTCAGCCAGAGAATGTAAGTGTAGTTGTTGCTGCTGAAAGAAACGTAGCCGAGGCAGAGAGGGCACAACACCTGAACATGTTCTGCTTTAAAAAGAGATGTGGCTAAAATGCTAACAGAGGCTTTGGTAGATAGTGGATGTGCATTTCTGTTATAGAAAAAATGTAAATCTCATCAAATCCTAACTTCTCCCAACTCTCCAAATCCCTTTCTTGAACAAATCCACTGCCCCCCCCCCCTTCAAAGTGGAAACAAAAAAATCACTTCAGTTATAAGCTGTTCTTGTGCTCTCTCACCCTCAGACCCTCCCTTCCCACCGTCTCTCCCTCCCCTGCTCCTGTTCTGGCTTTCTGCCTCTCAGGTTTCTCCCTGCCCCCCAGCCCCTTACACCCCCGTGGCCCCCCTTTGACCCCCTGTTACCCCCCATCCACCCCCTCACCCTCGTTCTCCCCAGGGCAAGCCCACAGCTCCCAGCCCTGTGTGCCTTCCTTCCCCTCCCTCCTCCACCTCTGCCTCCCCCTGCCTTTGTGTGTGAGGGGCCAGCAAAGGGAAAGAGGAGAGGGAGGCTGCCGAGGAGGAGAGTGAGAGACAAGAGCTGGAAGAGAGGGATCCTATAGATCACATGTGAAACTAGAGCTGAAACCTTTTACATGCTCTTACTTGAGTGGATTTGCACATCGAGTGAAAGCTGTGCATTCACCTACTCAAGTGTTGTCAGTGTCCTATTGTCCCTGTGTTGCATACATGTGAACAGAAATATCCTATGAGCAGCAGTATAGAGATGAATACACATTTATATCTACTTCTAGTGTACTGTTGTTGCTGTTGCTAGTTAATACTTACTATTTTTACCTCCTCTAGTAGTTTGAAGTGACGTGAGTTTAATTGCTCTTACAATAATGTATGCTGTAGTATGAATCAACCAATGGCCTTTAGAAACATAGAAACTGGAAATAAAGTGGTGTGTTACCTTTAGTTGTCCCTATACATCATTTTGTCAGCCAGAGGTGGTTGTTGTTGTTAATGTTGTAGTTTTTGTCTGGTTAAGGCTGCTGATGCAAAGGATTACAAGACCAGAAAAAATTGAAACGCCTGATGCAGATTTTCAGTTTTTATTACACAGTATAGTCCACTTTCAAGCCACTGGAGCCCCATGACTTCTGCTTGCTGTACATGCTGCACACGACACATATCAAAAAACAACTTCGAACCTTTTCTAGACTATTGAAAACTGTGGCCAAAGTTCTGTGCATTTTTTGATCAATGTTGCACATCCAGCCTGAGAATCCTGTGTGTAAATCCCATTGATCCAAATTTATGTCACCACATGAAAGATTAGTGATGTTCGTATGTTAATCAAAACATAAAATGTTCATGCGCTGCTACATTTTTTACACAGATATAACAGTGACAGTGCAAGGACAGAACAAACCACAGAAGAGGCAAAAATTCACACAGCCTGTGGTATAGTACATGATTTTTCAGTTTCATTTGAATAGATTTAACTGTCTTCAGCACCGACATGTCATGTTTAAACCAATAATACACTGTACACACAGAGCTGATTGGCCCAAATAATGCTATGGACAAGCTGTAGTTAAAGGTATCTAAATCCAGTATATTTTGTGTGTATTTATGGTATGTCCCAGTAGGACTCAATAGGGGGCAGTATAGAGCAGCACAGACACACATACTCTACCAGTATAGCGTACCTATATATAATTTAGGGCAATTATAAATGCATCGTTGCATGGTAAAGATCTACATTCACAAGCAACACATTTGCTTACATGACCTGACTGTTGGAATAACTTTCCTCATAAACGGCCATTTTTCGATTTTTTTTTTTTTTTTTTTTTGCAGGTCTTGACGTAATAAGAAGTCAGGCCTCAAGTAGTCTTAGGTATCACCCATTACAAAAAGGGTTCTGAGAGTTCTATCCAAAATCATCATCGCCCATACAAACATATTTAGAACCAATGAACACAGCTTCACACTGTGGCCCAGGTCATTGAGTTCGGACAGTGGAAATGGACCATTATTTGGCTAAGAGGGCTTTAAGGTTAGTGTATTCATAGTTAACCAAACAAGGTGGCCAGACGCTGCAGACGTCATTTACCTAGTGACCTACCTAAATGTCCCACTGAGCACATAAACAACGCACACACACAAAAATACAGAAAAAGTGACATGTAAGCGAATGTGGGACTCAAACTCATTAGGCTTATGAGTGTGTAAGAGAGTAAGAGAGCAAGTGCTGAGGCCGGCGTGTGAATATACACTTGAATGTGTTAATAAGCTTGTCTCAGTATGTGTACATGCATTATGCATTTACTGTCCAAAGACCCACAGCACCACACATGAATTTTTAAAACCCAGGAAACAGAAAGGTAGATCACACTGGGTGCATTTGCATGTGTATGTGCATGCATCTGTGAGTGTGTGTGAATCTGTGTGTATGTATGTGTGAAATCCACTTGCCGGGAGTGCATGCTCAATAGGAGAGTATATTCCTGGAAAGCCAGCTGCCACTCCTGTTATCACAGCTAACTCGATTAGAGGAGCTTCTACTGCCAAGCCCTCTGCTCTGAGAGCTGAAACATGCGCACACACACATTGGAGGACCCGTACTATTGATTTAATTGAATCAGCCAAAATAAAGTACATAAAATTCCCAACAAATGCTACATTGTAAGCATTGCAGTTATAGCTTGTGGCAATAAAGCTCCATCATTAACATGGATATTTTATACCGATAATATAAAATCTGTCTTAGACATATATGAAACCAGATAAGATCAACCCTGCAAGATTCAAGTGAATGAAATAAAAATAACCTAGCTTGGCTATGCAAATTGCCCCTAAAAGTGGATAGGTTCATTACCTTTCAGAAACATTAGACCACAGAAAGCATGACTTGAGTCTTCAGGACTGTGTGGTGTGTAGGTCTTTAAATTCATTGTACCCAATGTAGCCTCCAAGATGGCGTCCTAATATGTACTTTTGCACATCATTAATAGAAAACAGCACTTTGCTACTGTTGTACCAATTAACCCCAGAAAAGCAGAATTGTCAGTTATGCAGCCAGCCTTTCATGTGAGGTGCTGACCTTTCCCAGTCATCATGCTAATCATTGATCACTTAAATAAACACAGGCAACCATAAGAGGCCATTATTGCCCCCCACCCCACACCACCCAAAGCCTTCCTATGGACGGCAGTTATAATTAGGCCTCGGGGTAATTGGCTGGCTGTTGGTGGGGTACATACATCGTCTATCGTCAAACCCAAGAGGAAGCTCTGCTATTACTTTTAAATACCTGCTGTTAAGTTTGACAACTGACCCTGTGCGCTGTTTTTGGAGCTGATGGTTGTGTTCCGTCTTGTGTGAGAGGAAGGCATAGTGGATATCTCCAGTGTGGTCACTGCCACAATGGCCCAGATGGATCGCTTCTTTAGTTACACACACACACACACACACACTCCCAAACACACACACACCCACACACACAGTGGGGTGAACAGACACACTTCTCTTGTCGTCCTCTGTGCACTGGCTTTTCAGGCAGCAGACCCATTCATCATGTGTCTGTCTGTAAAGGAGCTGCTATTCATTGTCTCTCCTCCTGCTTATTCTCCAGGAGCCAGCCCGCCTCTTACTCTATCTCTCTACCTCTCTCACTACTTCTCTCTTTGTCTTTCTGCCCCCCTCCATCTCTCTCTTCCTGTCTTTATATCTCTCACACCCTTTATATATCTTGCCTCACTGAGAGAACAAAGAGGACATAGCTAGTTACCTTGTTGGCGTCTGCCTGCCCGTGTGTGTGTTTGAAATGTATGAATTGTGATGTTCAGGATTCGTCTCACAAAGCTAGTTTCTCCAGTGATACAGAAATCACTTGAACCTTTATTAGTGTTTAATATATTATGGAGGGCTAAGAAGCTAGAAGCAGATACCTGCTATGTAGCCTGCTGTAGTCGTTCAGTTAATAACAGCTAACATTCATTATAGTGGATACTCGCACAAAGAACCTAAACTATTGATGCAGTCCTCAGATTAAACTGTATTCATATAAGAAAATGTAGTACGATCACTAGCTGTAGTGAATGTGTGGAGGGAAAATACGTTTTCACCATGCAACTTCATAAAAATGTAGTCTATAGTCATTTTGCCTTTTTAGTAATCTGGGTGTTGTATTTAACCAGTCATACTTCTTGTGTGTCTCTTCATAATCATGTTGTTTAGACACTGTTAAAGAATAGTGATCTTAAATGAAAAGTAGGATTCCTCATGACAGCTGTCACCGGTCACTAAAACTGTTTATTAAGCCCTTTGCATACAAAGAAGCTGCAACAAAACCAAAAAGATTCTGTTTTACACAAATATTTCATGACAGTATTTGATGGACATGTGGCCATCCCATCCATCCTCCATTATGGTGGAGTTATAGTGAAGAGGTTAGGCTTGACCATATGTTATGCCATAGCTGATGCGCATCGCCTCATAAAGATAACTTCAGAGATACCTCTTGAATTCCATAAGAGCTGTGATTGATCAGCCCAGGCTTTCTCCTACAAGCGTCTGAAGCTGGTACAGATTGTTGGTAGTCAAGACAACCTTAAGGAAGTTTCTGTTCTTCAGTAACATACATTTAGAAAAGACATCTCTCCACTGCAAACCTGCTCATCTCAATCGTCACTCTCTGTCACTGCGAATGAAAGACCATAAACACACACAATACCTCGGCAGTAGTCTCTAATTCAGTCATGAGACAGTTCCCACTGTCCCTCTATATCATAAAGTAAATGAAAGACTGTAAACAAAATTGCTATGGGGAGTGTAATTAAAGCACAGCTGCCAAAGCAACTTATAAAATCTCCAGAGCATTTACAGAGTGAATGTACATGTGAGAAAGGAGCGCTAGATTAACACTTTGCCTTCCAACCTTGAAAGTGAATGTGGTGGAGGACTGTGGGGAAGGTGTAGCTTAACTTGAGGACACAGACTGACAGATGGAAAAACACGATGTGTGACAATGTGTTTCTTCTCGTCAGTATGAGTGTCAGAGGGTACTGAGCAAGGTTTTTCGTGTAATGTCTGTCGGATGAACACCTATTCCAGCCCTTCAGTTTCTTTTATTGTTTGTACCACTTAAAAGGATTTCACATCAGGGACTGGGGCTTGGATGTGAGTACACTTGACCCCTTAGTCCAGTCGGTTTGATTAGTGTGAACACTGTAACGTACCTGAGCACGGACAACAAACTGCCTAGGTCCACTTGAAAAGGTGGTGTCAAGTACGGCTCGCATCAGGTGTGAGAAGTACTGTAATAAATCACAGACGTGAACTGCTAGAATGTGAGTGCGAGTGTACTGTTTTTATTGGCATATCGCAAACCAAATAGGTGCATTCTGCCACCTGCTGTATCAGAGTGTACATACACAGGTGTACAAGGGTACAGAACAACATAAATGTCATACCCAGCCATGGCACAAATGCACCTAATATGAAAATGCCCTGAGACACATTCAGTTACACATACACAGGTGTGGAGCAGCAGAGTTTGCTGGATATGTCAACTTTTTACTGTATGTTTTTTTTCTTTTATCTGTGTGTGTGTGTGTGTGTGTGTGTGTGTGTGTGTGTGTGTGTGTGTGTGTGTGTGTGTGTGTGTGTGTGTGTGTGTGTGTGTGTGTGTGTGCGCGTGTGCGTGCACTACACAGGCCACATCCAGGGCCAAGAACAGGGTTGTGTTGCCATGGTGAAAATGAAATCCAAAATGCAGAGTTGCAAGGAAACCCCTGATTGGCTTAGGAGCTATGCATGGGATTGTGATGCATGCTGTCAGCCGGCCAATGGGAGCAGGCCGAGCCAGGGCTGTTGCTAAGGGGAGTAGCTTGGAACATAGTCAGCTGGGTTTTCTCTCTCTCTCTCTCTTCTCTCTCTCTCTCTGCGTCTCCCAGTCAGTTTCTGGCTCGCTCATCTGTTCTCTCCTGCTGCTCGCTCTGCCTTTGCCCTCACTGACTCCTTCTCTCCCTCCTTCTTGTCTCCCCATTGCTCTCCCCCTACATCTTTTTTTTTGCACTTATACACGTGCGAAAGGGGAAAGAGCACATGTTGAAAAATTCACTGAATATTTCATGCAGCTTGTTGTGTGGGGCCGAGGCTGTATCCAAAGAAACCCTGCACATAAAGTGGTGTGTGTGTGTGTGGTGTGTGTTGATGCACCTATTCCTATTTTCGTGTGTGTGTGTGTGTGTGTGTGTGTGTGTGTGTGTGTGTGTGTGTGTTTGTTTGTTTTCCTGCATGCAAGGAAGTTTGCATGTTTGTCTGTTTGTTTATTGTATTATGTGTGTTTTCTCAGACTGTGCATCTGTCTGGGCTTGTCGGTCTGTGATTGTCCTTGTCAGATTGTCATGATTATTTTCTTCTTTTTCTTGTACCTTTCTTTATATGCTTGTGCATATATATGTGTGCTCCTGCTGTCTTTTATGTCTCTGTGTTTGTATCTTTAAGGTTTGTGAAGGGATGGTATATTTTTGTGTATATTTAATGTCTGTGGGTTCATGTCAAAGAGCTCTCCAGGGACTTGGGGCTCTCCAGCTGAAGTGGGGTGTGTTTGAACGGGAGCCAGGTAGTGTTGGGTACGCGCCTGGAGTCACGTAGGGCTGAACCCCTCTACCTCCTCCCCTCCTCCATCTTAGCACCCTAAACCCAACTGCTGGGTTATTACCGCTATTCACTTCACCCTCTATATCTCTAAATGGCTGAACACAATTGCTTACCCCTCAACTACAAGTCATGTTAAGGTGATGTGGTAAACAAAAGGTTTTCCACAGCAGCATTTAGTAGGAAAATTGTAATCAGTGTCACAGAAACACATAACAAACTAATCACACTGAATAAGAATAAATGAATAAAAATAAACTCAAGTTGAATATTTAAAATAAAAGCTCATGCAAAACAGAAGAATCCATGTTCGAGTGTAAACCTTTATCTTCAGGGTACAGGGTTGCTTAGTCTCAAGCAATCTGATATGTCACTGACAACTGACATGTGAACTCACTGCTGATGATTCCCATAATGCATGTCTGTGTGTGCCTTAGTGGTTGCCATGCCAACTCTTGTACAACCAAGCTGTAAGCTAATGGTCTTTGTTGGTTTCTCAGGTTTTTATTGTAGTTTTTACAAGCAACCTGAGCAACAGTTCTACTGATATACTGTAGATACAGAACACATAAGCTCGGATCTGTCCATCTTATTAACGTCACTTTGTTTGCCTCCAGTATCATTATGTGTGCTAATGACACAGATAACGCATTGGAGTAGGCAGAGGTATTGCGTGTGCATCCACTCATGAGAATGTGGGTTAGTATCAGTCACATAGAGTCATTGTCAATTATTTATTTATGACAGAGTTGCTGGATGAGTTGTCAACTGTCAGATTTTATTTGTGCAGCATTTGATTTGTTCCCGTTGGTCTCGAGGCAGTGCAAGTGGCGTTTAATATCTAGATTAAGCTAAATGAATGAGCAGATCTGAGTTACTGTACTGAGTCAGGTCCATGATCAAACTTTGCCAAGAGGCAGCAGCGACACAAAGAATGACCATTTTGTTTGTTTTTGGAAAGGCAGGAATACTGTACGTCACCCCACAAGTCGACAGAAGCAGAAACAAAGTATCCGCTCTCTCCAGACATTTTTCTGTCCCCACCCCCTCAGTTCCTTCCTCCTCTCATTTCCTCCTTCCACACTTCCTGTTTCCTGGCTCTCATCCTTTCTTTGTTCAGCTTTCTCTCTCATGTGGCACATTTTTTTTCCTTCCGTTGTCGTTTCATGCATTTTTTTTCCTACGTGTGTGTGTGTGTGAGTGTGTGTGTAATGGATCTATTGTGCCGATGGGGGAATCAGTGAAGTGAGGCTTTGTACTTATGAATCAAACTCCACTAATAGAGCATAGCTGCCTTTGAGATGACATAACACACACACACACACACACACACACACACACACACACTCACACACACACACACACACACACACACACTGTGGCCATCCCACAGCCCCCAGTCATTCATTCATAATAATCCTCGCAATCAGTTATTCAGAATGAGTGATGGAGGGAGAAGAGGGATGAGTGAAAAATGGGGAGCGGGAGGGAGAAGGTAACACTCACTCACTTCATGTGAAAACAAAGCAATTACAGCATTATGAGTTGTGTTAGGTGTGTGTGTGTGTGTGTGTGTGTGTGTGTGTGTGTGTGTGTGTGTGTGTGTGTGTGTGTGTGTGTGTGTGTGTGTGCGCGTGCGCGCATGTGGAAAAGATGAGATCAAAAGCAGGAGCCCCAGCTGGCTCTTAGCTCTCCCACTGGTTTCATTTGGGTTATCACTATTGTCCTCTTATTGATACTGTGTGTGTGTGTGTGTATATGTATATGTATGTGTGTGTTCCCTTAATCCAAAAAGCATTCACCTTCAAATACCCAGGAATGAGTGTAGTAAACATAGGTGTGTTTTCAAGAGAACACACACACGTGCATATGTTTTCCACCTCTGTAAAAATGGAAAACATTATACACATGTGCATGGGCACACATGCTCAGAAAGTTTCCTAGTGTGCACTGCAGTCAGTGGGACTTATTGTAGGAGAAGCAAGCAGTCAGCCGCTGTATGGGAGTTTAAAAATAGCAGTAACACACACACGCATTTACACACACACACTCGTCGGCTTGCAGCTCAGAAACAGAAGAAGCAAAAGGCATGCGACTGGCTGAGCCCAGTCTCTTTTCCTGTCTTTTCTCTTTTTTCCTGTTTTTTTTCTTTTTCCTTCTGTCTCATCTGTCCTTTTGTGACTTTTTCCTCCTCTCCCTCTGCTTGCTGTGCACAAAACAAAGACAGAGACAGAAGGGAAGAAAGAGCAAAGAGGTAAGAGAAGGTCTGTGAGCAAGAAAGAGGTGTTAAAAATAAAGCGAGCAGCTGTGCATCCTTGGGAATCAAACTTGCCAAGTTTGCATCACCGCAGCGCCATGTGCATATGTTTGGGTCAGGCACATGCATGTGTATGTGTGTGTTTGATGTCCCATCTGCATGTTTCTGTGTGTGTTGAAGTGGCAAAGTCTGCATATATTGAAATGTCTGTGGCAGATAGTGACGCTGAGACTTAGGATGAAAGAATTTCAGTAATCTCTCTCTCTGCTTCACGGGCTGAGATTTATATTGATGCTGAAAAAATGAAAGGTTCAGAAGGAAGGAGAAACTGAAAAGAGAGTAAAAGATTGAGTGCAGGGGTAGAGCAGGTGTCATGGTGAATAACAGAACACACATTTATTGCCAATATTTATTACACAGTTTACACAGAAAGTTCCCTTCACCACCCCTGTTTGTCTGTGTGTGCCCGCGTGTGTTTTCCATGCAGCACACTGCAGTTATTATTCCTCCACAGAGAGGGAGAGAAGTGGAGGAGTGATGAAGAAGTAGAAATTTGATGTCGGAGACGATGAGAGAGAGAGACAGAGGGAGGAGGAAGATGAAAGCGAAGAGGAGAGAGAGAGAGGAGATGATTATGCAGTTTAAGATAATGCTGGCTTTGAAGAGAGAAGAGAGGGAGCTGTGGGGAGATAAAGAAAGAGGAAAGCAACAAAGATGAATTTTCTTTTTCTATTTCTTTACCTGCACCGTGTCTTTCTCCATTTCACTCTCTTACTTTCACTTGCTCTCTCGCTGTGTCGCTCTGTTATGGAGTTATTTTTAGCCCTGACTCTTCTGTCTGACTGCCTGTGAAAATGTGGAGCTACATTTAAAGTAAAGGTCTAGATGGCAATTCTGTCTTTGTCAAATGAGTCTCAATAAAGAGAAAAACTCTAGTGAAATTCTCAGCCTGACTCGTGCTCGCTGCCTTTGATGTGCTGCTAAAAACATTCTCACAAGCTGAACTGCACATGCATGAGACAACGAAAGACGTAAATACACGGTGAACGAGGACTTTTCTTCTGTGACATCTGAGATGTGATTTTACAGGGGCAGGTGATATCTAGGGCAACAGTCACTTATACAGTTGAAAGCTCCAGAACGGCACTAAATGGACCTTGTGGTGAGATTATTTTTATTGAGAGAAATAGGTTTTAAAAAACAAAATCATCACATGAAGTCGTCACTCATTGCAAAAGGCAGGGAGTAGTCTATATGTATGTGACGAATGTTGTCACCATTAGCATAACTTTCCACTGTTAAGTCATAGAACTACACAGAATCACATTACATAATAATTACCAAATGAAGTAAAGTTTCAGTTTCACTTCTGCTTCTTTTTAACACTTGCTCAGACTCATTTAACCACACATGCACACTTTTTTCCCTCTTGCCCACTCACTCGCTCTCTCTTTTCAAGAGGTCAATTAAATGTGTTTTAAATGTCAGTATCATGACATTAAGTCTTCATCCCTAATAGAGACATCTTGTCACAAAAGCCCAGGGGTGTCAGTCCCCTGCTCTGTCCCACCTGGGAACTGCTAATGTGGACTTGAGCGGTGTGACTGTGTTGGTCTGGGTGGGACATGAGTCTGAGTCTGACTGTGAAACAGTGCGTGTACAGCCACACAACTGAACACAAAGCCTGCTTTTCATTATTTCTAAAACGTTGACATTTTGAGATGCAAAGTTTTCCTCTAACAGCAACAATAGACGCCAAGTGACGGGCCATAAATCAGCTGAAACATACTGTGACATTAAATGCGCGTCTTGAAATGCTCATTTGCCCGTCTTTGTACTGTTGCTGCGGCATCAAGCAACACTCCACTGCTCGATGTTTTACATTCAAACAGCCACCAAAAAAATCACTTTGTCTCGGCCTGTTCTGTTTTTAATTCCATCCACATACTTAGATGTTGCTTTATTGATGAATCTCAGCATAAAGGTTCAGCTACTCTAAGCACTTTAAGGCAGCAGTGATCAGCCTTATCAAATGTGTATCTGTATGAGCGTATACCATACAGTAGGTATTCGTCAGTCTATGTGTATGTGAGAGAGAAAAACAGACAGTGTCACTGTTCCTCATAACAATGTGACAGACAGGAAATCAGAGTCAGCTTCTCATTAAATCGAAGTTTCCTTTGCTATTTCTTGTAACTGCACACTTGTCTTCTCACTGAATCACTGTGTGTTGATACGTAGGTTGGACCAAAGGTGAACTATTACTATACACCAAATAGCACAAATTTCTAGTTAAAGGAAGTGGTCAGATGTATTTGTCAGCTTCTGCTCTGTAATTGACAGACTTTGTTCATTCATCTTATGGTGTGGTGAGTGTTATTTTTCATTAGACATCACCATGTTGTATTTTTTGTAATAGTAAATGTCTTGCATGAAGTTGGATAATTGGTAGTTTTTGCAGCTTTTGCAGACATCTCTTCTTTTTTCTCTCCCAAAACACTCTCTCTCTCTCTCTCTCTCTCTCTCTCTCTCTCTCTCTCCCTCTCTGGTTCGCTCGCTCTCTGTCCCTTGGATTTGACCTCTCAGGCAGTGACCTCATCAATAAGGGGCTCATTTGGGGGAAGGGCAGGGTCAGGGGTGTGTGTGTGTGTCTCTCTGTTTGTCTGTGCATGACCCTGATGGGGCCCCTAGCATAGTTCGATTAGGGGTGGGGGGCGGTTGGAGGGACAAGCAGGGAGGGGTCATATGGGCCCCCCATCTTCCTCCATCTTAGGTTTCTGTCTATTGACTGCTGTGGCTGCCCCAGATCTCATGTCTCCATGTGCGTGTGTCTGTGTGTGTGGGTGTGGGTGTGTGCGCAATGTCTGTATCTCCTGTCCATTCTCCTCATGGCAATCTCGCAGGTGGACAAGACAATCACTCATTCTCATCTCTCTTTCTCCCTCTATATAAATCTCTGCCCTCGTGTGTGTGTCTGTGTGTGTGTGTGTGTGTGTGTGTGTGTCTTCTATCACTCCACCCCTCCCTGCCATTCAGTTTCTTCATACTCCTCCTCCTCTCACCCTTTCTATCTCTGCTCTCTCATCCTTTTATTCCATCCCACCCTCCCTGCCTTCCTCCCCTCCTCCGGTCAGGTGAGAGGGAGGTGAGGGAGGAGGAGGAGGAGGAGGAGTATTAGCCTCACTGTCTGGAGCCAGTGGTAACCTTATATCTCAACACAGAGACACAGAGAGAGGAAGGGTTGGTAGTAATTTGAGCTTTAGTGATTGTACATTCAACACAGAGGTCATTTTTGTAGACACTGGATATGAGTGAATGCACATTTACACAGACACAGTCTCCGCCCTGTGCCAAAATGAATGCATACATCTACCAAACACACATTAGAAAGACATATTTTCTTCCCGCTATCAGTGATGTAATCCCGGTGCAATGTCGCCGTGGCGATTGTCCTCTCCCATCCTCCGGAAACAGAGGCTCTGAGGTTTGTGGCTGATTGGCTTGTCCAGGCAGCTGGAAAATGGAGTTTAGTCAGCTCTGTGCCTTCGGGCTGTTACATGCTCTCACACACACACACACACACACACACACACACACACACAAACACAAACACAAATGTACATACAGTACATGTACTCTGCACAGATAGATGAGCTAGAGGAAGGATTAAAGAAATGGAAAAATAGGAAATGGAGAAATTGATTCATTAGGGGTTGAAACAAACAAAGCTAAAAGGTGGAGCACATGCATGTTTCAGTTTTGGAAATATGATCTCAGTTTTGCTATTATGACTGTTGAGGATTATGCACTATTACATATTTTCTAACCAAATAATAAATCTTTTCAGCCTGAAGAGATTGTTTTTCAGTTTTTGGAAGGTCTGTACACAGCTTGTATCTTATAAGCAGTCATACCAGTGAAGTGACTTAATTCAAATATGTTCATTACAAACAGGAAAGGGAGAGGGATACAGAGGTACAACAGAGACCCACAGACATTAAAAGGAATAGAAAAAGAGACAGGAAAGAGAACAGAAAAAAATTGTGTAGCTTTAAGCAATCTAGAAAAGTGAGTGAGAGACTGATAGAGGGAGGTTTCACTGGGTTTTAATCAGTCATAGCAAGTGGTGGTGAAACAGTGTTCATTAGTTAGTGGCTCTGGGCTGAATGCTGCCGTTGCTTTCTTGCCTTCAAGTTGCTTGTCACTGTCAGATCTTTTTTGGCCTCTGATGCAGTTGCTGAGTTGATCCCAGTCAGAATATTTCTGGCTTTGATTCAGAGTCTTTTGCCTTTCACGTTTTCATTGATGTACAATGTGAAGTTTAGGAAACTTGGCCCACTTTCTCAAAGTTGGGCCAGTTTGTCCCGATGCCTTGACTTGGTTTGATTTGTTGACCCATTGGATACACTGGCCTAACTCTTTGCCACATGAGGCATACAGAACTGAGTTGATCAGATGTTAATGGCTGAGTCAGAGGCGGCTGTAAAATATCCAATTAGTGAGCACCTATGATCAACAGTTAGAACAACAACAACAAACACACACCTGATGTGCACACAGCTGACTGCATAAAACTGCATGAACCATGCTCATGGAAGTGTTCAACAGCTATTTTGCCTCACAAGCACATTTAACCATCAGTGTTGATCTTTATGATCCTTTTTTTTTTTTTTTTGCTTTGAGAGTTTGAATGCTGCCTTCTTGGGGTCGTCCTTTAGCCTCTCCAAATGGTCCCACACTTTGGATTTCCTGTGCAACATACATAAATACTGTAACAGACTGTGGTCACTGTGTGTTTCGAGAGTTGCCGTAAGGAGTCCAGCTTGTGACACGCTTTAGGAAAATAAAGAAGTTGTTGCTGTTCATCGGAATACGTGTCTATGTGCTATATTATTTTATTACTAAATACGTCCAGTTAGGTGAAACCAAGACGCTCAGTTACATTACTGTCTAATAAGGGACCAACCGTGTAAGCAATGTCTGTCTGTGACTGACTGAGTGACTGAATGTTGGCAGTTGGAGTTTTTTTTTCCCGGTGACCAACCAACCAATCAGCACTTGGTCAGTTAAGACACTTCTCGATAATAAAAATAATTGCTTGTTGCAGCCGTTGGACGGTGTGGTGATTTTTGCCTCTAGCGGCAACATGAAGCAACATGTTGACGATGTTTCCGTGTTTCGTTTAAAATGTTTATTGCTTTACCCTTGTGCTTGTGTGCGGGTGATGAAATACCTATTTTACACTATTCTACAGACAGGGTGATGGTAACATGCCAAGACAAGTAGTGATACAAGAACAAAAGCTGGGACATGAAACACTGAATGTAAACATAACTGTTTGTTTACAAGAGAATCCCACAGGGTGCCTTTTCTGAACATAACTAACTTAGTGTCCAGTAATCACCCATAATTCACAGAGCCAATAGCAGAAGCAAGATTTATTTTAGCCCCACTATCTGCTCTTGTGTCTGTACAGTCGGCCCCAGGCCACTCCAACTCTGGTTAGACCCCAGACAGACCCACAGAGCACTGCCAGGGTGAACGAGTCCTCACCAGGCTGAGGGGACCAGATGTGTCAAGTGGTTGAGCTTGGGGGACAATGTGCCCCCCGGGGCCTGTTGAAGTGCCTTGGGGGAGCCTGGACTGGATCTCTCCGCCCCCTCCCTCAACCCCCTGTCCCTCTCAAGCCGGGGCTTTTCCTGGGCAGCGTGGCACAGTGTGTGGCCTGGCCCCAAGCCAGAGCAGCCAGCCTGCCTGCCTCTGCCAGCCTCCCTCCCCTGAAACCAAAGACAAAGCTGGGTCATGGCCAGACACTCCACGCTCTCTGTTTATCTCTCCATCATTCCCCTCCTTCTCTCTGTAGACTCTGTCTCTTTCTCTTCTCAGTCATTAGAGGTCATTCTGTCCCTTTTTTCTTTGTTTTTTTTTCTTTATTAAACGATTCCTTTTCCTGTCCTTTTATACACTTTCTTCATTTCTTTTTCTTTCTTTTCCTTTTGTTTCTCTATAAATTCATGTTATGTCTTTCGTTTCTTCTTGTTGTTTATCTTACCAACTCACTCTGCACTGCTCCTAATCTCTTGTCAGTGTTCAGTGTTTCCATTTCACACCCTCACACACAGTCATTGTTCCTTACATCTGCACATATATTCAGAGTCATAGGCAAACTTTAAACCCTTACACACACACACACACACACACACACACCCAATCACACACAGGTGTACAGGTATCAGCCATCCACCTGTACATTCACATGCATGCACATACACACTCTCTCTCTCTCTGTGTCTCCATCTCTCTCAAATACTCTCCCACACAACTTCCAACTCACTTAACATTCATACACTCAGTCTTTCTCAAGCCCCCACACACAGATGTACAATCGCAGTTTTCCCATATAAACATACATATAGCCCAACTCAACACATCCCCTTCCCACACCCACACATATAAGCTCCCCTCTCTCTGCAGTGTGTGTGTTACAGTGTGTCTGTCATCCTGTCGCTGTGTGTGGGCTCCACATCAAACCAGCTGCCTAACCAATCAAGGCTAGCGCTAGCCACCAGGCTCAGACCGGCTAGCATGCATCACTCACTGAGTGTGTGTGCTCCATCCTCCACAGCCACCCACGGAGCTGCCACTAACCGCTCTGGCTGACTTTATGAGGATATGAGTGGTTCTTTCTCACCCTCTTTCTCTTTGTCACTCTCCCTTTACACCCTCACCCTCATTTCAACTTGGATTTATTTGATTTATTTATCTTTCTTATTTGACCATTTGACTTTCTCTCTCTCCCTCTTTCTTCAGTACTCAGCTCTTTCATCTTCCCTTTTACTCTTTTTCATTATTTTTCTCTCTCCCACAACTTTCTAATTACCGCTCTGTCTGTCACCATGCCTGTCTTGTAATGACTCCTAAACCACAAGCTTCACACCTCACATTAAAGAACAGTACACACACAAACCAGAGTGCTTGTACACACACACATATACCCACAGTTAACTGACACAGTAAACTAGCTTAATTCCTCTTTTTGCTTTTGAGTAATCTTAATAATTTGATTTTTCA
>NW_019174550.1:1289823-1329823 GCF_002260705.1 Seriola dumerili | reverse complement strand
TGGAAGAGCTGACCAGTCTCCAGACTTAAACCCCATGGAGCTGGTTTGGGATGAAGCGGACAGCTCTGACAGCTGAAAGCAAAGCAAACTACGAGTGTAACACATTCGTGGGAACATCTGCAACAGTGTTGGGACAAACTTCTGAGCAATATTTGGTTTCCATTGTAGAAAGAATGCCACAGGTGTGTTCAGCTGCTGGAGGAGTCAAAACTTTAGATTAAATTAGTTCAACAAGATGATTCCATGATTTCTTGTTTGTATTTGTTCTGTGCTTTAATTTTGGAAGCACTGAGACATTGAATTTTGTAAATTTAAATAAGATCTAGAGAAATGGAGGTGTTAGGTGTTCTAAAACTTTTGACACGGGGCCAACTCGATAAAGTCATGAAAACACTCCAAATTTCAGGTGACGATGTCTAACTTATAGTATGGTCAGGGCCCCTGAAACTACATCTTGCCCTGGGCCCCTAAAAGCCTGTGGCCAGTCCAGTGTGTATGTATGTTGTTCTGTGGATGTGTCTGTGTTCAGAGAAGCTTTCTGAACAGCTCAGCAAAAAGCCACTTGGATCAAAGCTTCAGCATCCATAAAAATGACTTAAATGCAAAGAGAAGCCGTGTAGAGCAAATGGAAAACACACACACACACACACACACACACACACACCACACACACACACACACACCACACACACACACACACACACACACACACACACACACACACACACACTTTCCCTCACACCCACTCTGTGTGCATCCAAAGTGAGGTGTGGGCACTTCATCTTCTGAGTGGTCAGAAAATGAAGTGCCAGACCACTGCTGAGGTCATGAGGGTTAGAGCTCTGTGGGGTCAAAGGTCAGGCCCAACAGTCAGGCGTCTGCACGTGCCCAGAGCAGGTTTCCTAGCAACCAGGCAAAGGGAGGAGAAGTTTACAAATGTGCACTGGCAGAAGTACATGTAAGCAGTCAGAGTCAAACATCCATATTTTCTCACACACACCAGTTTAGAAGTTAGAACCACTATGCAACACATGCTCCAGCATATTGAACACAGTTGTGGGATTTTCCTTCTCAGGCTGATTTAGTGCATTTGCGTCATTTGGTCGTCTCCACCCACTGAATTTCATTGCATTCCATGCTCTAATTAGTACAACAAAAAGCCTCATTCGCAGAACATCACCCACTGTATATTCATCCACTCACATGACATGCCATGATGCACTGACAAAACTAACTGAAAGGCACATTTGGGTGAAGCTTCCTCTGAATTTTTTCCTACAAAGACATCTTTATTGAGCTTTTTTGTTTCTTTTTAGAACCTAATTTTGCATTACATTTCCTAATTTGGGAAACTTTACACCATTCAGTCTGCAGTGTTGCTCCTTTTCAAATAGGCTCAGTGCCTGTACTGAAACATTAAGAAGCTTCTTTACTTCCATCATGATTTACTTAATTTAGGGCATCTGTGTCCCTGTCATTTGTGATGGAAAGTCAGGCCATTGACTTGGTTATGTTTTGCTTTCTTGCCTTTCTGTCTCGCCATTTTTGTCTGCATTATTCCACTGTTACAGACCTGGGCCAGTCTGTAAGGACAGCGACACGGCTCTCATTAAAAGTACTATAACTCATAATAATGGCTGTCATGAACTCAAGTGAGCTGTGGCCTTATTAGGAATCATAAATCACAAGGTGGTAGGTTACTCCTGTCGCTTGACAAGACATTACCCTTTTTAACGGTATGCTTTATCCAGTTTTGACATTTATTTACAATTTTCTTGTGTTTTTCTCAATGACTCTCCTCTGAGGTGTCTTTATAATTGTTCTCGACAGTTATAAGAAGTGTTAAAGTTGTTTGTATTTTTCAGCTGTACCTGAATTTCCATACACCTTTGCTTTAAGTGTGCATTTTCTTTGGCACATCATTTTTCTTTGGGGAACTTACACATGGTATTCATAAACGTACGTTTCTGTTTTCTCATTTAAAGAGAAAGTTACTACATGTAGAATATAGCATGTAGACAACTTTGATGTGGGCTTACAGGTTTAAGGTCACTATGATTTAAGTAACCAATAAATTCTTTCATGCCCTGTCTATGTCCCTCTCAGACACGCTGCACATATAATGACGTGTCCCTTTTGAGGTCAGGTTGCACACATCAAAGCCCAGCAGCCAAGTCAGTAGCCACTTTCAGACATGCACTTTTCTCCAAAGATGTGCTGGCAATTTTACGTGCCCATGTCACGTTTGAGTCACCCCGACAATGTAACTACATGGGACCTGGTAGCACTTCTGTAACACTGCTGCAGAGCTCAGGTTGGAATTGATTGTGATTACAAGAAGGGTACTGCACAAATAAGGTTATATATGTAAATACACATTAAAGAGAGATATTACATGCACATCCTGTTTCACCAAGACACTTGAATGACTTAATTATAATTTCTTATGCAAAATGAAAAGGCTCAAGTGTTTATATTGCTTGGTAGCATTGGACAGACTGAGGTTTTAATATCTCACTTTCTGTACAGACCACTGTTTCCATTTTTATTTTTTATTAATAAGTATTTCTTTTTTTTTTTTGTCTTATTGGGATTTGAATTATTACTTCTTGTAGCTAGACCTGTCTAGCCCTCTCCCTCCTCTCATGCACATACACACAGACCCACTTTGTCAGCAGTATATTGTCTCTCCCATCAATTTGTCATTGATTAGTTAAACAGTAGAATGTGGAAATAGTCATACTCCCTCAATCCTGTTTGCCAAGCTGCCTCCACACCCAGACAAACAGACCTGTACAGTATACAGACTGAAGTGGTAAACATGGAAAGTGTGAGAGCTACACTTTTATATGTTATACACTACTTTGGTGATGTTTTGTCTAATAGATATTTTGATTGAATAGTTGAATAGGAAAAGGTGTAGAGATAGGAGTCTGAAAATAAAATAAATCCAAGCTGGTAAAACACGATGACAGGACAAAAGATTGGAGAAAGACAGAGAGAAGAAAGGCAACAGAGAGATGGAGCATATGGATGGAGGAGGGAGCGAGGAGGAAGAGAGACAACTAATTAAAGAAAGTAGAGTTTTAGTTGGGTGTTGATTCCATGAGGAGTAATGGTCCCAGGTGTGTGAGATGAGGGGAAGCAGAGGAGATGAGGGAAGGGGAAGGAAACTAGGTCTTCACACGCCATATGTTCTCCATCTCTCCCCCTTTCTTCTGACTCTCTTTCATTTGCTTTCATTTCAGGCACTGGCTTACTGAGACAAGCTGATCTTGAATTGCTTTTCTTCTTCCTCTCCGTTTTGTATTTCTCCCAGAGTCTTTCTCAGCTATTGCGGTGTATTGCAGGTTAAGTAAGGTGACAGTGGGATTGAGTGGGTGGTGGTTTGGAGACAGAGTGATTGTGTGGCTGTTTGCATATGCTTTTATGTGCATTTCAGAAAGCCTCAATCGCTACCGTGATTTGTCTTCACAATCTAAGGTGTATTTATTGGGGATTTCTGTCGGCTGTCCCCTCTGTAGATTGGATTTCAGTATTTGTCTTGTGTATTCTGTTTTCTGTTGAACTTGTCCTGTGTTTACATTGCTTTTTTGTTGATTATGGATTTCTTTGTGTGCATTGGGTGAGACTGCAGCTTTGCTGAAGTACAGCAGGTTTGGTTGATAAAAAATGATTGCCTCTTTGCATGGTTGTACCTTATCAATCAGTAAAGGTCCACATATCCCTGCTAGTGTTTCATTCCTTGACCACAGCACAGGAACAGACCATGAGTTTAAAATGACATGTCATCTAAAAATAGCTGCTAAACTCACTCACCCTTCCCTCAACGCAGCCCCACTCAGGCCGGATAACCCCCACCCCCTCCCATGTCACCAATCTCTCCACCCAGTCATGAAATGCAAGCTACTCCCACTGTACATTCCACTCAGAGGAATGAGCCAACTCCCCTGCAAATTAGAGAGCGGGGGGCTCCTCATTGTTTTCTTCCTAACAAAGGCAGTTAGCAAACAAGAGTAGAGCGGCTTCTAAATGGTGGTTAGCTGGGTTTACTGGCTGAGAGGCTGGAGGGAAGCTGCTGCTGCTGCTGCTGCTGCTGCTGCTGCTGCTGCTGCTGCTGCTGCTGCTGCTGCTGTGTCACCAGGTTGGAGTGCCTCAAGGCTCCGTCCCGGGGTCTCTCTTTGGTCTCATTTTTTTTACCTCTCTCTCTCTCTTGTGATGGTATGCATGTGCGTCTGTTTTGTGTGCCCATGTGTGGGCCCTCAGGCTGTTGTCAGGCAGATCACGGGAGCTGCTGCGAGTTAGCCTGGCTGTCTGTGTCTACCTGTGTACCTCTATTACCTAAAAAGGGTGAAAGAAGGGAGACGGGATGGGAGGAGGAGGTTTCAACAGAGAGATGGAGTGAAAGCGTTCCTCAATGTGCACAAAACATGTCCGCAGGGGGAACTGCAAGCCCAGCAAGATTCACAGACTCCCAGCATCTTAAAACAAGACTCCCCTCCTCTCCCCCTCCCCTTCCTTGTTCTCCTCCTTCCCCTCCTCCCCTCTCCTTGGCCCTGGAGTGGTTTAAGCAAAGGGATAATCTGTGGAGGAATTCCAAAAGGCAGGAATCCAGGGATTATCTCAAGAGGAAAATAGTAGATGATGGAATATTTAAGGGTTTACCTGAAATGATTGCTCGGGTTTTTGCGCTTGGAGGTTTGAATTTGTGACAGAAATGACTGATTTCAGTTCAATAAGGTGATAAAAATTGACAAAACAACAGCCTAAGTAGGATTCTCGTGTGTGTGTGTGTGTGTGTGTGTGTGTGAGAGATAGTATTTGTATTTAGTGGAGACCTACACTCTGTCTTGTCTGCAGCAGTGAATTTCACAGAGAGGAAGTTTCAGAATATTCAGGGTTTTTCTCAACATTTGTTCAAATAAAATGAAAAGTTGAAGCAGACACAGTTAATAAAGTGCAGCCTGGTGCCAGTATGGATCACTGGCTCAACAACTGGCTCAAAAATGGCTTGTTTTCACTACTTCGATTGCATTGTTGGAAAGTGTTGTCTGCCAATCAGACCCAATCATAAGTTTTATGAAATGAGTCTCAAGCTTTCACTCTCACCCAGTTGGAAGTGAAGTAACAGTAGCCTGTAGCAGTGTGCTGCCACTAAGAGTGAAGTTACATTAACTGTTCAGTATCAGTACAAGTAGTCTGATTTTCAGTTTAACCAATCAGAAGTGTTTAGAAGTTTGTTGCTGACTGTCAGCCAGTTCAATGCTACAAGTAACTATTTTCATTATCAATTAAGCTATGCCTCAATTCATTAATTAATTATTTAGTGTGTAGAATTTCTGAAAATTTTAGAAGATGTTTTCCCAGAGATCACAGTGATGTCTTCAAATTGCTTGTATAATAAATAGCAGTCCAAAACCAAAAGACATTCAGTTCATGATATAATGAAACACACAAAAAGCAGAAAATACTGACATTTCAGCTCTAATTTAATATCAGTTATCATTTATGCACTGACCCAGATGAGACAAGATTGGCTGCCATAGTCAAGCATGATAAATAAATCAAACTGAGACTGAAGATAACCCACTACGTATTAAAACTCAGTCAGTTTATACTTTCCTCTGCATTTAATTATCGCCTTTAGTATGTTGTATCTGCCTGCTACTGCAGCATTCTCATAATCCCTCTGGACTTTATTTGACCCTCTTTCTGTGGCACAAACCTGGCGGTATGTGGGTATAATAAATATAGGTTGGCAGCAGGATGGTGCTTAAAATGTTGTTACACTATCTGTGTATGGCTGTGTTATTGTAAACAAGCTGCATCTTTGAGGCTTAGCTCCTCCTGTCCTACTTAAGTGGTCGATAAACAGGCTTTAGCTTTAATTATGGCGATGTCTGATATTGCGCCTTCTTACATCATGCTGGATTCTTGTTTATGTATTTTGTCTGGCCGTGTGTTATTTGTGTGTGTCTGTCAATATTTCTCTAAGTGTGTGTGTGTGTGTGTTATCTGTGTCTGAGGATATAATGACAGTGGGTGAGCGTCTTGTCTGGCAGCTGTAATCACTACCACTTTGTGAGGTTGGTCAGTACAGTGAGGTTCTGTTTGCCTTCGTATCTGTGTGTGTCTGTTGTTTGTGTCTGTTAGTGTGTGTGTGTTAAATTACATCAGATCTTGTGTTTTTTAAAATGCCTCTGCATATGTTCTGCTACACTGTCTCCTTGTCTTTGTTGTTGATTAATATTCAGACTGTGTCTTACTTTGCTTCTGAGTCTGTGCATAAGCCATATGTGTTTACAGGCTAAATATTTATACCACTAATATATACACCCTAAATACTTCATTCATTAGAAAAACGAAAGCGTCTTTTATTTCCTTCAAATGATCCTAGTACATAAATATGTCTTGTTTTGGGGTTGGTGCTTATGATGCCTGAACAATGTTTCTTTGATGTTTTTGAGGTGTTGGGCAGAAAAATGAATTCAAGGAGACATTGCAGTTGTCTCGAATTTTTGAGTCAGCTGAGTTGTGACCTCGACATTTCGTCTGAGGCAGGTTTTGTGCTTCTGCCTACAAAGCAAAGTCCATAAAGAAATATTTTTGTGACTTTGGTGTTGAAAACTAGACTGGCCTGCATGTCCCCATCCAGGAACACCGACTGCGAACCAGACCTTATCACCTAACATCAATGCCAAACCTCGGCGACACTCTTGTGGCTGTTTGGGAGCAAATCTCTGCAGCCAGGTTCCAAAAGCTGGTGGAAAAAACCTGAAACTGCAGGAGTGGATGGCAGCAGAGTCGTGCCCATGCTTTAGAAATGAAATGAATGTTGTGTGTCTGTGTGTGTCATTTCTTATTTCTGTGGTATGCTTGCTTTTCAGGTACAGGCGATATCTGGCCCACCCAGTTACAGTCAGTACACACCCTGAGCGTGCACAGCAGCAAGAGGTAAGAAGAACAAATGTGTGTGTGTGTGTGTGTGTGTGTGTGTGTGTGTGTGTGTGTGTGTGTGTGTGTGTGTGTGTGTGTGTGTGTGTGTGTGTGTGTGTGTGTGTGTGTGTGTCTCTACCCTAATAGATTATCGATGCACTGCTGGGTTGGTTGGCTACAGCAGACAGTGGAAATGGGCCTGGACTCCCCTGAGGAAACAAGATATCTAACACACACACAAACACACACAGCTAATACACACATGCAGTAGCTACAAACACAGACACAATGTGACTTGGTAGGAAAAAAAGCTCTCATGCGCAGGACTTTAAAGCACATTTTACACACTTACACACTTACGTACAATTAGACACACCACACACCTGCTGGGTCTTTAGAGGAAGCTGAACTCCATTCTGCCTGAATCTGAAGATGAAAGGAGAAGTGGAGAGGAGAGACAGGCAGGAGGGAGAGGAGGAGGAGGAGGAGGAGGGATTTGAGGAGAGGAGGATAAGGAAGCAGAGGAGGAGAGAGAGGGAGACAGGCAGGGAGGTAGAGGACAAAGAAAGAGAGCAGATAAAGAGGAAGAGGAGGAGCAGGTATGAAGAGTGATAGCCAGCTCCGCATGCTCCCACCTCTCCTCCCTTCTTCACACTCTCTCTCCTTTGTGAACAGATGGGTGGAGGTTTCAGAATGTAATGAAAGCAAAAACAGAGAGGAGGGACAAACAGACACATATGTACAGTACATACACAATGGCAGTCACACACGGCTGCACACACACTTTCACTCCACCAGACAGATGCGATACTTTGCATCCCTTGTTGCTCTCTGTCTCCTCACTATCTGCCACTCTCATATTTACATATGACATGGTCGCCGTGTGTGTGTGTGTGTGTGTTTTGTGTGTGTGTGTTTGTGTGTGTTGTGTGTATCAGCCATGAACTAGTCAGGGCAGACAGGTTCTGTAGTCTTGTACCCACCGACAGTGCAACAAATCTGAATTGAGACCAGTGATGTTCCTGGACAGAGAGACAGACACAGAGAGGGAGGGCAGGAGGGAGGAAGGGAGAGGCTCCAGGCAGATGATGAATGAGATGAACAGAGGGAAGAAAGAGATAAGGCGAGATAAAGGAAAAGGAGGATGAGAGGGAGGGAAAAAAGAAGGCATCAAACTTGTGAGCCCTGTGGGTCTTTGCTTGCAGAAGGAGTTGGGCAAATGGAGGCATGGTGGAGAATTAAAATGTCTCAGTGCCAGTGAGTTCACCAGCGATCTGAGCTGAATCCATCGCACATCACAACATACGATCTGCCTGTGCTCGGAACTGATGGAATTTGTGTCACGTGTTGTTATATTTTTAAAGCTGCTCCAGGGACTTTTCTGTTGTTGGCGACTTCAAATGACACAGAAAATGTAACAGTGTGACATTTAAGAACACCTTGACATATTGTAGGCGTCATCAAACCAGACAACCATGATTGTTTAACAGATAACGCAGGCATCAGATGGATTGTTGGACAAAAATAATACTGGCAAGGACAGGAAGTTGCCAAATAAATAGCTCACTACTTAATCTGATAATGAAATTAAACAGTGAATAAAAATCACAGAATTTAGAATTGTAGATCCTTCAGGTTAAAGATAGAAGTAGTGGATCAGTGATTTTAAGATGTTATTGACAGTTGGATGTTGTTTTAAGGCCCATAACTTTTATAATAATCTTATGAAGTTAACTTTTATGATGATGAGTCCACAGATTCAGTTTGGAACGTCTTGACTTGTTTTACCATTTCAGTCTTCTCTCATTTCATCCTGATATTACATCCTGATAATTTATCGGAATTTCTTGTGGATCAAAGAAAGGGTTCAGATTGATGCGATGGCTGAATTTTGCATAAAACCCTTTCAATAGCACTTGCACTTAATTCTTACCTTAAAACCCTTTACAAAACAATGTAGTATTTTGAAGACTGCTGTGTGTGTGTGTGTGTGTGTGTGTGTGTGTGTGTGTGTGTGTGTGTGTGTGTGTGTGTGTGTGTGTGTGTGTGTATAAAGTGTGCCTCTATGGTCAATGAGTCTATACATTGTCAGCTTTCAGTCACTCATGGTGGTCAAATGTCCTGCCAGCATGGACTCTATGTTCCCAGTCAAACAAGTTTAGTTTGATTTAAGTTCTTTTTTCTGGCCTGACCACCCTCTGTCTCAACTCTTGATTTGCTTACATCCAGCTGCCAAGTGAATTTTATGCAAACTTTTAAAATGTTGCAAAAAATGTGAAATGCATATGTGGTGTTTTCCATGAGTCAGTTTGAAGGAAATAAATACGGCTCCCTAATGTCAAACGTGAATATCCATCATTAAGTCTTTCGACAACTGGATTGGGTTTTATTAAGATCTTCATCTTATCATGATCATCCCTTAACTTTTCTGGAATAAAACTGGACCATCAATGCCAAAAACGAAGCTGGTAAAGGAATAGTTTGGGAATAGTTTGACATGGGAATACATTTTCATAGTGGTAGATGAGAGGATCGATACCACAAGGCTATAGCGAGCAGCCAGTTAGCTTATCTTAGCATTAAGACTGGAAACAAGGGGAAACAGACATTATGAAGTGTTGTCATCACTGGGACTCTTTTCAGAAAACCAGCAGAGACTTCAGGAAGTTACTGCTACAGGCAAAGAAATAGTGTGGCACGTAATGCCTTGTAAAACCACAGCAGCCCAGATGTTCCAGTCTTGCTCTGACACATTTGCACCCAGTCGTATTTGTTGGATAAATTTATCATGCGTGTAAGTTTTTTTTTTTTTTTTTTTTTTTTTAAATTGAGCAGCTATTGATCAAATAGTGCTGTCTCCGATCAGCGTCTTACTTTCAGTGGATCAGCCTCTCTTTTTCTCTCCGTCTCTCCCTCGAGTAAGACTTGCTGTAGTGAGGAATCGACAGCAGAAGGGGAAGGAGAGATATTCAATGGGGGGAAAGAAAGAGGGAGGAGGGGTGTCGGGAGAGACAGTGCCTAAACCAGTGTTAATTGAACACAGCTGTACCTCGTTAAACATTAATTGGCAATTAATCAGCTCACACCCCCCCCCCCGTTGAATATATCGTGAATATATCTTTTAAAAGAGAGAGAGGGGGGAATAAAGTAAATTATTCACGGTAGCACAAGGAAAGCCTGTTCTAGCTCAGCTTCCCTCTCCGTCTCTCACTCCACTTTTTTCTTTCCTCCATCTTCTTACTGTTCCTCTCCCTCTCTGTGCTCCATTCAGCCCATTAATCTAGTTTTCTGCCTTTATCTCCACTTCCTTCCCCTCATCCGTCTGTAGTTCATCCAAAGATGGAGAGAAAGGGAGTGAAAGAGAGATGTCACAACAAGGAGGAAGAGCCAGAGGGGAAAGAAGGGATGGAGGATGAGGTGGAGAAAGGAGAGGCCCTGATGCTGCTGTATGAAGGGAGTCATAAAGAACGGGAATATTAGTGAACAGAATGTGTGACTGTCTACACTCAAGTCAGCTCACTTAAAAATGAATCCAGGCTTTTCAAAATAGGAAAACAGCTTAATCTTTTCTTCTTTGTCCTACTTTGATTTTCAGACTGCAGGAGTGCACATCACAGCCAACATCTGGCATGTAGTGAACACACACAGCCCAGTTACTCTGCTGAGTTTCAGCTGGTGAAACCTCAGCTCTGCCCTCCTCTGTGTTGTGTTGCAGCCAAACCCACAAATTAGATAATGATTTAGATTTACTTATTTTTCTGTCTCTGTTATCAGAGAACTCATAGAGCTGAAAGTATTGATTTAATAGCAGGTCATAAATGCTACCTGCTAACCAGGCGAATACTGCTGTATGTCAGTCAAATCACCGTTTTAGTATCACAGAGTAATCATAAATAGAGCGTCAGCACCTGCACTGTGTGATTTGCATTCAGTGATCACAGAGTTTGATCCCATAGAAAGTTGTGTTCTCTACTGCGACAGAAGTTGCGTTTTCCCATCAGGTCCATTCATATGCCATGTCGTTCCAACACGTCTGAAGGCATGAATGTTTATAGCTGTTCTGAACAATCACACTGGAAGGTCAAAGGTTAAAGGTGAAGCGTGGAAAGTCTGCTGTCAGAGAAGGGACAACAAGCGAATGTGGACAACATTGCACACTTTCAGTCTTTCTTTGAGACATTCATGGTGTTGAAACTAGAGATGGGTACCGAAACCCAGTATTAAACAGGCCCCGGGGCGAAATCTTTAAAGACCGGAGTATCGATAAGCTCCGGCGCTATCGGTTCTGCTTTTGGTACTTGAGAAATTAAGAAAATAGATTTCCTGTTTATTATTGAGACATAAATGTTCCCCTGCACATTTCATCTCACCCTTTCCATTTCTGATCAAGACATTCATGCATGAATGACGAATATTTTCTCCTATGAGAAAATAAGCAGTGTTAATTCTGTTCATTTGTTTAGTTTTTTTCTTGCGAAATTACAAAAAGTACCGATAACAGTACCGTTAAAGCACCGGATCGATAAGTGGTATCAATAAAAGTAGTAGTATCGTTAAAATCTAAATGATTCCCGTCCCTAGTTGCAACCCCTTCCCTCACCCCAGTTATGACATCAACAAATTATGAAGGGTGGTTCAAATGGTGTTTGACCATCCCACAAGCGCTTCTGTTGAAGCTGCTCCCTCAAGGTTTTGAGTGTGCAGATAGAGAGAGCCAAAATGGAGAGAGAACGTATTTTCAGATTCAGCCAGCTAGCGTGGATGCAGTCTGAGAGTGACCTGTGAATGCTGCTGTAGTTTATATCCAGCATATGTGGCCACAGGCACTTTCTGTTCCTACTGTAAAGTGTTTGAAGACATTCTGTGTGTGCAGTAAACCCAGTCTGTCCCGCAGATCCAGTGTGCCCGGTGCTGCTGGCTCTTACATAAGAGTAACGATTACAGCAACAAGTATAACCTGTAGTGCACTCACTCACTGACACACATTCTTTCTCTGCCACCTTCCCTCGATCTGTCACTATCTCCTCAGCCCTGCTCG
The DNA here is from genome assembly GCF_002260705.1 of Seriola dumerili. Taxonomy (NCBI): domain Eukaryota; kingdom Metazoa; phylum Chordata; class Actinopteri; order Carangiformes; family Carangidae; genus Seriola; species Seriola dumerili. The sequence goes on along the minus strand of NW_019174550.1, from coordinate 1,317,849 downwards.
CTCTTGTTTCCTCTCCCTCAAATGTTGGTTATTTCCATCTCACACAATTAAACGCTCTCTTTAATGCTTTGTTTCCCTCCGTCTCTTTTCATTATCTGTTGCTGCTTCCTCTCTCTCCACTCTTTTTATCTGTGTCACTTTGGCTGCATCCCAAAATTCCCAGCTATTACTCACCCTCTGCATTTCTACCTTTCTTTCTCTCTTTTTCACTGTCCTTTCTATCAGTCACATCTATCTGCCCTCACCATCTAAATCTCTCTTTCTCTCCCTCACTCGCTCTGTCTGGGCTCCAAGTCAAATATTATAAATGCTATTGCACACTGGCTAGGGGCCAAATCAGCAAGGCGATAAATCAATACAGTGAGAGAATTATGTAATGTGCCACCATATTGACTGGCCTTCTCTCCTCCTGTGCCTCCTCCCTCCCTGGGTGGTTTCCTCCTCCGCTCTTTTTTCTCTGCCATCGACTTACCTTGTTTTACTTCCCTTTGTTTGCCCCCATTTAACCTGATAAATTGTCAGTCTTATTTACAGCGTTTGCCTCAGGGTTAATTTTTGGTTGAAAGCATGCTACATACACTGACGCGCAGGTTCATACACAGTACAACTGCTGTCATCAAACTATTATCACCTCTTGGAAGTAACAGTGGAATAATTCCCCAGATAATGAGAGGATATCTAAATGTGATAAAATGTAATAAGATGACAGTAGTTTGAATCGGTGAAAAAAGCCAAATTTAAAGCCCAAGTTTGACTGAACTTTGAGAAACAAACAGCTGAGTTTAGGAGGACACCATCTTGTGATTTTACATGCAGAACATTTTAGCTACTCTGTGAGTGTGTTGTTTCATTTTGTTCTTGTGCAATGCTTAATTACAGTACACTGAGGGCCCCAGGCAGTAGACTAGAAATGAAGGATGGAAAAACACAAACCATTGGCTGGTGTACAGTATACAGTATGCTCTAGTGGTGCAGTCGGTCCGTGTGGAGTACTTGTTAATCTGCAAAGTTAGGTTGTGAGTTCAAGCCTCACCTGGAGCAAAGATTTGTTGCCCAGTGGAGGCTCAGGGAAGAAACATTTTTGTAGGTTTGAATCATGGCTCTGACCTCTCTAGGTGAAGTTTAGGGATAAGGTGTTTCTACACTAGTTTGTACTCATTTTCAAATTTTACAGGTTAAAGTCTGATTAGTGCTTCTGCACTTTCAAGTCTCGTATTATTGCTATTCACATACAGTAGGTGTCGACAATACATTGATTAAATCAAGTTATAACAATAATGTAAACATTCTCTTCATTGTCTCAGTTCCTTGTTGGTCTAACTTCAGTGATGTTGGATTTTCCTCTGTTTAACTCCTCAGTGTTTGGTGCACCAGGCTGCAGATGCAGCTGCACAACACATTTTAAGGTAGTGTGCATGTCTGGCTCCACGGCTCCTCTCAGAAAGCCTGTCTTTGCATCCCTGTATAAATAATAAGATTATACCAATTATACTCAGTTTAATACTGAAGGCATTGCTTATTTCTGGGTGTGTCTATATGGTAATTTAACAGTGTAAACAATACAAATTGGACAAAGAAGCAATGACGATCATGTGGAGATTTTATCATTGAGTTGATGGAAACTAATAACACACAGCGTTACACACCAACTGCTTTCTTAAGGGTTAAACAGTTGACCCAGAATGCATCTGTGTCAGTTCAAATGTGCAGAGTTCAAGGATATTCTGACTGAGATGTTTGAGATAAAACTAATTAGAGGTGGTTATCAGTTGTAATAATGCATCATAAATTTCCCTTGCAGCTGTTCTCTGATGAAAGGTTTTCACTTCAAACAGCTTTGGTTTATGCATGTGCACATCAACACACATGCTTAATGCAACATCTGTATCTAAGCACTGTGCATCTGTAAGAGTGATGCACCAGAAGTTGAAATTATCCTTTTTCAGAGGGCAGATACATTCAGCAACTGGCGCATACTCAGCTGCTGATCTTACGGAAAGTCTTCAGCTCTGCCTTCAGTGTTTCTGTCTCAGTATTCTCTGTTACCTCTCTGTTCTGGTCATGCAGTCTGGAGCTGTGTCTCCTGGTGTCCTGGCGTCTTTATAGAGAGAGGGAGGGAGAATGGGGGGAGCAGTCTATAGGAGTCAGTGAGTGCAGTAATAGTGCCTATATTTCCTCCAGCCTATGCCCTGGTCAGAGAGTGCAGCGGCTCCATGCTGTATTTTCCATACCGTCACCCCTTACCCGCCCTCTCCCTCTCCCTCTCTCTCTCTCTCTCTCTCTCTCTCTCTCTCCCGGCTTTCCGACTGTACTTTTTCTCTCCTCTCTGGAATTCCATCTTCCTGCACGTGGCTGACACTCAAGAGGGCATGCTGTGTGTGTGTGTGTGTGTGTGTGTGTGTGTGTGTGTGTGTGTGTGTGTGTGTGTGTGTGTGTGTGTGTGTGTGTGTGTGTGTGTGTGTGTGTGTGTGTGTGTGAGATAGAGAGAGAGAGAGAGAGAGTCTGAATGTGAGCTATAGGAAATATCTCCCAATGAAGAAAAGGAAACATGAAGTATGCATTTTGTGTGTGTGTAACATGCCAACAGGCGGGCACTACTTGTTCCACTGTCCCAGCCTGCGAGCTCAGTACAACCCAAAGTTACTGTGCCCGCTGTAAATGCAGTACATTTTGTACCAACATAGTTAATAGTACACAGAACTAAAATATATCTGAACAAAAGCTCATTTGCTTGGAAACATTATATTAGACTTTGTAAATGTCACTTTGAATAGATTTGGTTGGTTTTTCATTTGTCAGACTTTTTAAGTCGGACACTAAATAATATTGATCTGGAGGCATTTGTTCCACTAATGTAAAGTGATTTTCTCAAGGAAATAAACAAAAAATCACACACTGATAAAAGTGGAAGAAGAGAAAGAAATCTATAATACAGTGCAAATAGAACTGACATTCAATCTCCTAGAGGATATTTCAGTTTCTTTTACAACTTGGATCTTATTTTTATAGTTTTGGCCATCAGTCTTATCAGTAATAAAAAAGGTATTTCGTGCAAGAAAATACAAGCAATCAATCAGCCAGGTTTTAAACAAAACCCCAGGTCAGCCAAACCTGAGAGTTTATTTTGGAGGAGAAAACAGTAGCAAGATGACATAATTACCATTACATTACTGACCATTGTAAATATCCATTACCATTACTAGACCAACTTCCTGGTCCAGCTTTGTGCTACCATACTTGGAGACATTTTCCAAATACAGTGGTTTAGATAATCAATGTAAACTGTTGACTTGGTTTCAACCTATCCGGTCGTCTAACTGCTCGGGTTTCTTGCACCAGAATGATCCTTTAAGGTTCAAAATTGACAAAGAAGCGCACAGAACTGAGTTCACAAAAAGGGCAACAGCAGCAAAGCAATCATCTTATCTAATCTAAGTGATTTAATTAGCAACAGAAATTAGATGTAGTAAATCCACACAAAACACTGAAGGCATGCCGTCAGAAGCCAGTAAATGTAGGAAAAGAGTTGCTAAGTTTTCCAGTGGTCATGTTGCCACAGGTTTGGAGTGTGGAAGCCATTGTTCCCACCGAGCCACATGTTAGCTGGTTTTTATGCTAAGGCCTTATCACCAGCTTCACGCATCTGTTGGTGCAAAGATGTTGGCGTAATAAATCCACATCTGTGCACTAAAAACAGGCTGCAGAGTTTTATAATCCCGATCGAAGGTTATCTGCATTTGTATCGATTTGTGTTTTTATTTTTAATCATCAGTGTGTGCACTGTAGGTGAAAGCATGTCTCCATCAGCCTTACATCACATTAATGAAGAAGAGATATCGAGGTAGAGAGCGAACACAGAGGCTCCTTCTGCTCTCCAATCCCATCTGTTTGACACACAGAGGGAGGGAGGGGAAGGATGGAGAGAGGGAGGGAGGGAGGGAGGAGAGAGGGAGGGGTGGTAGACGAATGAGAACGAGGCCAGATCAGGCTGAGGGAGGGATGGGGGGTGGAAAGGGGGGAGGTGCTGTTTAGAGAAAGGCAGGGAGTGAAAAAAAAAAATCAGAGGGAGGCAGGCTGGGGGGTTGGGCTCCGAGCCTGTGCATGTGTATGTGAGTGAGTGAGTGAGAGAGAGAGAGAGAGAGAGAGAGAGAGAGAAAAAGCAGCAAGCAAATGTGTGTTGTGTATGTCTGTGTGTGTTTGTGCGCGTGTGTGCGCTCGCTCTGTTCCTTTCCTTTCTTTGTTTGACTACTGAGTGGGAAAAAAGCGAGACAGAATATAGAGATAGAGAGAGAGGAAGAGAAACGCAGACAGAGGAGAAGAAGACGATCTAAAACGAGAGTCACTTTTATTTTTTTTAGAGAGGGAGAGAAGAAGAAAGACAAAGAGGATTTCTATTTTGGTCTGTTTTTTTCCCCTTTATTCCCTTGCAGGCTGTAGAATAAGAAAAAAATATATATAAATAACAACAACAACAGCGCTGCATGCTTTTGACAACAGTGTCATATTCAGGAGTAGTGTGTGTTTTGTGTGTTGGCTTGGTGCGCGTGTGTGCTGAGGAGGTGGGGGGAGGCAGCCTGTGCAATTTAAAGGGAAAATACAAGGCACACACAAAGCTGGGAGCGCAGGCAGGAAGGCAAGGCAGCAGGAAAGGAAAGAGAAGGTAGTGGGAATCTGCTGAGCTGGCTGACGCTTTAACCAACAACCCTCCTTTGGATTTTACTCCACCGAGCCGACCCTGTGTCTCCCTCTGTGCTCAGCCTGAGCCCGGCCACGGTAAGACAAGCTTCCTATCCACAACCTCTCAGCTGTTTCACCGCTACCGCTCTGCAGACAAAAGCAGGAGAAAGTTGCTGTGTGTGTGTGTGTGTGTGTGTGTGTGTGTGTGTGTGTGTGTGTGTGTGTGTGTGTGTGTGTGCAGATGGAGAGGAGCTAAGCTAAAGGCTGAAGCTAAGGCTAAAAGGCGTGAGGAATGCAGCACAAAGGGAGCTTGTGTGCTCCAGCTGGGGCTGTGTGTGTATGTGTGTGTGTCTTTGTGGACGGGCTTGAGTGTTTATGTCACGGGGCTTCCTAAACTTTTGCATGTGAAGGATGCCCCAAAATAGACAAGCACCAGACTACAGACCCCCTTTTTGGAAAAAGATTTCTGGCTGATTTTGTACTGAAGGTGGACAGTGAAATCTCCTATCATAAGTCATTATATTGTGACTTCTAGTGCTTTACATGAAAGCAAATATTCTAAAATTAAACTAATTGTTGTTGTACTGTGAAACCAAAGAAAACCCTGTCCAGAAGAGTCTTGAATGTCCCAACAGTGGTTGATGTTAGAGCAGGGCGATTTAAATGCCCCTGCTGGCTCCACAGCCAGCTGGCTCACCGGCACAGAAGACACAGCACAAAAGTAGTTCATTTCTACTTCTCCATCTCTTTGTGTCCTTTTGTCCTTTTTTGTCTCCTTATCAATTTTCTCTCCTTCATCCTCTTCCTCCATGTCTTTTCTGTCTCTTTCGCCTTCACAGCTGATTTAAATGCCAGTTTGCACAAAAGATTTCTGTCTTTCTTTACCTCCTCCTTTCTGCTCATATCTCTGTTCTCTCTTTATCTCTCAATCATAAAATAGGCAGGTGACCGTATTGAACAGGGGTCTTGTGACTTTGTTACCTAAGCATTAATCAGTGAATGCCTATCTCCTCTGCGTGCGCACACACACACAGATGCCGGCTCCCATTAGCTTCTTACTCACTGTATCAGTTAAACATAAACACACAGACCTCGGTAATACAAAGTGTGTGTTGTCCCGTCCAGCGTGTTGTGGTCTGGGGGCTTTCAGCGTGTTCTTGTCAGTAGTCTGGTCTGCGGTCAGCACCCGTTTTGTAAATGTGTGTGTGTATATCTGACATGTAAAGAGCTAATAGTAACCGGCGTTCTGTGTGTCTGTGTGCGTGTGTGTGTGTGCGTGCATGCGTGCATGTGTGTGTGTGCATGCTCCTCCCTGACCGAGTGTGTGAGAAACACAACACTTGTGCCGGCGTCTGCCTGGAGCTAATATTGGTGTCAGTATGTGACTGTGTGTGTGTGTGTGTGTGTGTGTGTGTGTGTGTGTGTGTGTGTGTGTGTGTGTTTGTGTGCTCGCGGGTCCCTGTCCTAATTAAGTTTGTGCCCCCCGTGTTCAAACCAATGCAAACATTCCTAGAATAAAAGCCTCACTAGAAAGCAATCTCACGCATACTACTGTAAACCGATTCCTACAGTACTCCTCCACACGCACACGTGAGCACCCGGCCCGCACATGCGCACACACACACTTCCACACACAAGGCAAAATCACTGTTACTATTCCATTTGCCGCCCCCTCCCTTCCTGTTCCCCCCTGGGGAATTTCCTCCTTTCTCTCTTTTCATTAGTTTGTTAACAGCGGAAGTAGAGCATCTTCTATTCTGACATTTCTTTCCCTTTTTCCTTCTTTTTTTACTCCTGCACCACTTCCTGTCCAGCTGCGATTATCCAATAGTGGTATGCCAGGCGCGGTTCAGCCAGGGTCGCCTGCTGTGGACTGGAATACATCATAGCTGCAGGCTCGCTATCTGACATAGCCTTGCCCGATTAGGAAACACTGTATACAGGACACAGCCAGCACTAATGCTGTGCTAATCTGTTTATACTGTGCTGCTGGTTCCCATACTGAATACAGAAGATGCTGTATTACAGGAGAATATGATATGGCTTTATATATTACATTATCGTATGGAAAAATTGATTATGGTAGGATGGATTACTTTTTGATACAGTTCTGCTCTGTTTGATCAAATGGAGTAAGTTTACTGTACAGTTGAAAGGTCTGGAGGTAAAACAACAAATAATATGGAGGGATAAATGATGTTAAAAGGTAGAATATAGTATATATTATATATAATATATATATATATAGATATATAATTTATGTTTGTGTGTCATGACAAACACCTGGTCCGCTCCATATAGGATCATTATAACACACAGTTACATATCAAACATCAGAAATATAACAAGGCATCTTCCACCTATTCAAAACCAAAGGAAAAACATCATTATAATGTATATACAGTATTTCTACATGCTTTCAAAAAACATGTATTTTCTTTGCAGATTTTCAATTGTGTACCAACCAGATAGAAAAAACAAATGCCTGAAATGGCTCTTTTTCTGATCCTCCAAGCTTTCATCAACTGTCTGACTTCATTGTTTTTTGTAGCCTTTGTGCATCGTCCCTTTTTAGAAAACAAAATATTGTGTGGTTCCCAGTCACAGACAATAGACACAAAGTGTTGTGTTTTTAGTTAATCACAAAGTAATATAGTATGATAGCATCTATAATGTGGTGAGACAGATTCCATTACTTTCCATTCTGGCTGTTGTTTTTTTTCTCTGTAGGCTACAGTTTTGCATAGTCATTAGTTGGGGGAGGGGGTGACCCGGCCCAGCTGTGAGTGAACGTGTGTGTTTTGCTGATGCAGATAAAATATGTGGATGTGTCCTGTGATGACAGTTGATTCTGGAGCTGTCTGTGTAGCAACAAGCCATTTCCTGCACTCAGAGCCATTAGGACGCCACCCAAACCTTCCACCCCCGTCTGTCACCCACCGTGCTCCTGTGTTCCTCTGCAGATGTGCACACGCACACAAACACACATCGAGAGGAGGCGGAGAGAGAGGGGAGTGTGTTTTTGTGATTGAATTTGTATGTGCATGTGTGCTGCTGTCCTCTTTACCCCTCCTCAGCCCTGGGGCAGTCCCCCCATGGCTGAAGGGGGGAGATTGTGCATTCATTGGAATGGAGGCTGAGATGGCAAGGGGGAGGAGGAGGGTGAGGGTGATTGAGTGTGCTGCCTGGAGAAGAAAAAGGGAGACAGAGGAGAGAGAGAAGAGGAGAGGGGGAGGGGTGGGTTGCCTTGTGTTTTAAAACAGAGGGAAAAGGGGGAGGAGAAGGAGAGGAGCAGACAGAGAGGAGGTTCAGGGGTGGAGGTGAGGGGGAGCTGGCTGGCTGGCGCCGTGGCTGGGTTGTGTCTGTGGAGAGAGGACCTGGAGCTTGGCTAATAGCAACTCATGTCAAAGTAATAATGTGAGACACTTTCATGTAAATAAATGTCTGTTTGTTCCTCTGATTGATAGATTGTTCTGTTAATTCAACCTACAGCCAGTCCATGAAAGCTTTTAGATCTGCACCTCTGTACCTTCTGTGGCATATATTGTGTATAACGGGCGTCTGAGTCTGGAATGAAGCATTTTGGATTCGTGCTTCGACAGTGATGATGGTTGTGTTAAAGGAATATTACACAAATGTTCAGTATTTATTTAGTTTGGATACGAGCGCAACTGAGCTGTGTATATGTAGTGGGTGGTACCAGCTGGCCTTGTGCTGTCTCCAAAGCATTCAAAGGTGCAGTGTGGTGTATTAAATAGTGCATATACATCGGTGCAAGTGCTAACAATATTCTCCTTGCATAACAGTCAGCTGTTCAGAGCATATTTGCCAGAATTTGTGCTAAGTCCTTTAGGCTCTATTGCTAATGACAGTACACACACACACACACACACACACACACACAAACACACATTAATACAGTATAGCTGCATGTTATTCTGTGGCTAGTCTAGTCTGATATCTATGACTACACCAGTTTAATATTCACAGTTTGTTAAGGCACAGAGGGATAAGGCTTAGGTGGTTAATTCTATTATGCAGGGTCAAAGGGCTCAGGCAGATTAGCTTTGGCCTTGGAGGTAATATCCACCATAGAAACTAGGAGTAGCTGTATATGATTAGCTGAGAGTAAGACAAAGAGAGCGATGGAGACATGATGAAAGACAGAGGCAGGCTAGGCGGTCTGCTGTATGGTCAGATCCACGTGCTGCAGCCTGACTTCCTTATTTATTCAGGTTGGTCTGGATCTGAGCTGCAGTCACAGAGACGCACGAGAGAAAGAATGAGAAAGAGAGAAAATAAAAAGAACTGGAGATGAAGAGATGTGTGGGAGAGTGGAAGAAAATTAGCCATGCTGAGATATTTTGAATGCTCCCATGCACTCACACATAGACACAGAGACGCAGAGGTAGTATGCTGAGTGTGCACATGACTTCTTTGTGTGAAGGAGATGGGCTGGGGTTTGTTGATTTTAAGGTAATGGCTTCCAGTTGTCTCAGTCAGGAGAAGGCTGTGTCACTCCTACTAGGGATAGACAGGGGATTGGCAGGCAGAGGGAAGACAAAATCCATAACACACACACAGACACACTCGTACACCCACATGCACCTAAACACACAGAGATTGGGTGACTGGCCTCTTTGCCACAGAGCTTGTGACTGACCGACTGACACAGGTGTGTGTGTGTGTCTGTATGCACACGAGTCCTGCATGGCTGATTTTATCACAGCTTGGCAAAGGTCAACAGTAGAACTGTGTGTATGTTTATGGTATCTCTTGCATAATGTGTATGAATGGCTGTAGGTTGTTAAAGTGTACTAGCTCTGTAATGAGGGACCCAAAGAGAAATGTTTAGGGTGGGGGGGGGGTTATAATTGAAACCTGTCAGGTATTTGGTTTTCACTTTTTCTTGACATTCTGTCTTTGCTCCTATTTCTGCTCTGAGCACTTCTTTATTTCCCTGTTAATGATGCATGAATATCCCTGAGACACAGGAATGTGTTTCCCTCTGTTGTATTGCTTGTATTCATTATTAGCTGCGTGTAGTATCAATGATATCTGCACTGTAGCTTATCCTACTGCACCGGGTAAGAGCAGCTGCTAAATGCCTAAAATCTAAACCACAAAAAATAGAACATAGAAGTGCACAAACACAGATTCGCATAAACACACAAAAACACAAGACAATTGGCCCATGTCCCTGTGTCTTTACTGCTCTCTGTAATTGCACTCAAACAAATGTGCAGTCTCTTTGAAGGTTTCTGCTCTTATGCTGTTCTCCCTTTCGTTTTCTCTGTATTTGTTTATTTGTGGTGTTTCTCATCAAGTGATGTGGCCCTGCCCAGGTTCTGTGTGTGCATGTGAGCTTGTTCCTGCACTTACGTCTGCATTTCAGTTCAGGGACTGTGTGCGGAGCTGCATGAGCTTGAGACAACTGTCAAAAGTAGACACAGGTTAGGTTTTGCACCTGAGTGTGTGTGTGTGTGTGTGTGTGTGCGCGCGCGCGCGCGCGCGCCCGCGCCCTGGCATCTGTGAATGAAAGGGTGAGACTTTCACCAACTCTGTCAGGGAGCTGCGTTTGCTTGTAGGTCTGTGTTTTGTTTCTGTGTCAATGATACAAGACTGAAACAGTGTTCAGTCATGCCTTGTCTCACTGGCTTTACTCACTTAATATGAGTGTATCTACTCCAGGGCTGCACTCATAAAGACGTGTAATCATGTGTTCTGGTTTTTATTCTATGATAATATTCAGATAAAAAAGTACCGTATATTTCTGCTACAAAAGGTACAGTTTACTGTTATTAATGCCATACATACTGTCATGCTATTGATATTATTGATGTCTGTGTTCTTTCATTGATTCATCGAAGTTTGTTAGATCAACTTATCAAGTTATTGTCCTGGATAATGTGTTTACTAAAAGCTTTCCTGACCATAGTCCACGTGTAAATTCAACAGAAACCTTTAGGCATCCCATTGGACTGAAACGTGTCTAGCTTTATTATGGTCCATCAATTACTGTTACTGTAATGTAGCCGTATGCTGTAGCATACACTCAGCTTGTGTGACATCTTATTGCAGGGGGTGTTGATTCACTGAGATCAGTAGTACTATCAACTTTTTCGCAGTACAGGGAGTTTATTAATTATTAATGACATAATGGAGTTTTAATGGTTGTTTCGCTTCAAATTCATCAGACTATTGAGACAATATTGTGATATTCTACATTTTAAGAGTCTCACAAGTAACTATACTTCCTGACTGAATCCCCTGGACATAACAAACACAAGCAAACAGCAAATAAATCATGTATGTGTACGCGTGCGTGCGTGCGTGCGTGCGTGCGTGCGTGCGTGCGTGCGTGTGTGTGATAAAACAGGATTACACTCAAGTTAAACTCTACATCTGACTCCATTAATTTGGTTAGTACACCTGATAGTACACATCTATAGCTGTTCATTAATGGCACTTGCAAAAAATACACATGCATTCATGCACATCGACCGTGGCATGTGAGTGACCCCACAGTGACCTTGATCGATCTAGGTAATTGACTTACAGTAATGCATTAAACGGATTATGCTTCTAAGGAGATGGAGGGTTAATAAGAGAAGAGGAGGAGGAAGATGAAGGTTGGTGTGTATGTGTCTGGAGGGTCTGACAGCTGTAATTAACTGATCAACGAGGACGGGGAAGTTGTGCTTTGTAGATTATTTGGTTTGAGGTCTTTTCTCCTCCTACTTCCAATCTTCTTCTTCCACCCCATCTTTCCTTTCTTCTCTTCTCTTCCTCTTTCCTTTCCACCCCCTCTTCCCTGTCTTTCTCTATTCCTCCCTCTTCTCCCCCTCCTTTTTTTTCATTCTTTCTCTATGTAAATTGCCACATCTCCCTACTCTTCCTCTGTTTTTCCTGTTCTTACTTTCTCTCCCCGTGTTACATCGACAGTCTCTTTAACCCAGTTCCACACTGAACCCTGACCCCTCTCACTTGTGTAACATCTATGATAACTGTGCTTTTGTGTGCGCATGTGTGTCCCACAATGTCTCTCGCTCCACTTCTTCTCAATACACAAGTCACAAGTCACAGCTGAGCCACACAGGAGTCGTTCTCTCTGGTAAGATCCTGTTGAAGCTTTCAAATTTGCAACTTTACAACCAGTCTCATTGTCAATCTATTGTAACTTTCCACACTTTCTTTTAATTATGTTTGCGTTGTGTTGGTCATGCTTTTGTTTAAATGGCAGGTGTATTCAGTGTGTGTGGAAAACAGTGTGAGAAATCAAAGCAGTGTCTGCGATGTTTACGAGGATATCTGTGTCCCTGCATGAGTGTGTCTGGAGGGCAGTGGGTGCACTTTGACCTTTATGGGTCTGTGTGTGTGTGTGCGTGCGTGCGTGCGTGCGTGTGTTTGCCCCCAGACCGGTAACATGATCTGTCTCGAGGAGTCAAACTCTTCGTCCCTTGGTCTGTCTGCACCCTCCCTCTCCCTCCCTCTTTCCTATATCTTCCCCTACCCATTCATAGCCTTCTCTCCTTTCTGTCTTTCCTTTCTCCTGTCTTTCATCCTTCTTTCCCTTGCTCTGTTCACTTTTGCTTCTCTTAACCCTGAATTTTAAATCTGTGTCAATCAAAATGGAGAAATACATATACACACACACTGTGGTCAGATGGCTCTGATTGCAAAGTGTGTGTGTGTGTGTGTGTGTGTGTGTGTGTGTGTGTGTGTGTGTGTGTGTGTGTGTGTGTGGGAGAGAGATCAGTGTTGATGTTGTAATTGATTTTCTCTGTTTCCTTTGTTTGATGAGTGTTAGATGTCTGGAAGCTGCCTATACTGTACGGCACTGGTACGATATTGTATAGAGTGTGTGTGTGTGTGTGTGTGTGTGTGTGTGTGTGTGTGTGTGTGTGTGTGTGTGTGTGTGTGTGTGTGTGTGTGCGCGCATGTATGTGGGGTGGGGCAGGGTGATGGAGGAGGTCATGAGACAGGCTGACTCTCTCCCACAGGATTTCTATCACTGATGTATAGAATTACAAGCTTCACGGTGTGTGTACTTGATCTCCTCTCTGTCAGATGGCCAACACTGCATTTCTATTCTTCTTCTTCCCTTCATATTATTTCTGCAGAAACATAGAAAAGCAGCAAAAAGGAAAACTATGACCGTAAATATATTCTTGAGGCATAAAAAACTCAAGTCCATGCGTATAAGTGGCTTTGGGACTTAATAGGCCTTTAATAAGAGACGGCTAAGACATTAAAAACTCCTACACTTATCAGCTAATGGCCAGAGGCTGACATGTGTAGGGGTTTTTAATGTATTGGAGCAGTGTTGGGCTTCTAACCAGTGTTACAGCCCAAACCGGCGCCCTCCACTCTCCCACTACAATAGATCAGGCTCAGAATCTTTTCTTGTAGTCTAGTTTTCCAATCAAACTGGAGCTCTAAAACACAGGGCTGAGCGTGCACTGGTGCTGTTTGGGCAGCGTGTTTGCAGTTTCCAGGCAAGAGTCTTGTGTGTTTTCTGTACTCTGTAGCCATATGGTGGCTGTATTAGCGCACAGTGTAAACACAGCTGGCTGCCTCCCGTGGCTGCATGGGTGAACAGCAGTCTGCCTGCAGATACAAAAAGCCCTAATAGGAGGATCACATTCACTGCTAGTACATTAATATGGCTATTAGGCACATTGGGATTCATGGTGTGTTATTTGTAAGGCACATTAGTGTCGATGTTGCAGCCTGATATCCAGACTATTAGTGATGTTAAGCTGGTGATTATTAAGTCTCTTGTCTGCTCACATTACATTGCTGCAGGCAGTTGTGATTTAAAAAAAACAAAAACATTTTTTTTGCGAATATTGAAACATGACACTTAAAATTTAATGAAAAAACAAAGTATAATCTCTAGGTAAGTCATTGTCACTATTTAGACATTTAATCATGCTGCTGCATTACTGTGTAAAAATAAAGGTATTTATCAAAGCGTAATGCCGATGTGGTCGTCTGAACCACAGACACAAAGAGGGAGATAAAGGAGAGAGGAGAGGGCAGGTACTGAACATTGCACATCATAAATAAAATGTCAAACACTGCTGCATGCTAGCCAGTGCTCAGGGTAGCGTGAAATCTGCTCTCGCCCCCTCCTTTCTTATCTTCCCTCCCATCACACTCCCTCTCCTGCTCTTTGTGCACGTGTGTAATCGTGTGTGCGTGTGTGCGTGTGCGTGTGTGTGTGTGTGTGTGTGTGTGTGTGTGTGTGTGTGTGTGTGTGTGTGTGTGCGCATGTGCACGCACAGGGTAATTGAGGTGTGTGACCTTGCTGTAGGCCTGGCAGGTGTGAAGGGAGGGATGGAGGGAGGCAGGGGATGAGATGAACGTGGGGAGAGGGTGAAAGGATAGATGGCTGGATGGAGGGCTCTGCTGATATATGCTGGCAGACTGATAGCCTGCCTGCATGCATATATGTATGGTAATGTTTGACATTCTGTTGTGAAAAGAAATACAAGCGATTGTGTGTGTGGGTGGAAGCACATTCTTCTGATGTAAGGTTCTCTACATGCGACTTGGAAATGAGATCATGTGCGTGGTCGTGTGTGTTAATTAGCAGACGAAATATTATAATATTTTCTATATGCTGCAATGTGTATGTCTGAATCTGTTTCATATGAAAATGGTTGAATGGAGCATTTTCAAACATCATTGTAAAATTGTAAAATGTCAGTATAACTACTATAAACCAATGAGAGTAATGGTGGAGATGATTGGCAGCTTCTATCTCATAGAATTTCTGTTTCTATCACTCGGCCTACATTTCCTACACACACTGCTTCTTCCTGTCAAAAGGATGTTGATGGTTTTTTTTTTTTACTGATTTTTCTTTTTTGAGAACAAACATATATTCTTTGAATCCTTCCCCACTGATATAGTGAAATGAAGCTTAGTCTCTACCTGTACAGTGCCCTCTTTCTGTTTTGTGCTGTAAAGCAATCCAGCACATTTTCCGCAGACTCTGACCTGGTGACATACATTGTAAAGCTCATAGACTTAAAGATTGGCCATATTTACATTCACTAAGAATAAAAAATATAAAACATAGAAATACAAATGGTCACTGTTATGTTAAAGCAGGAAATCTAAGTGAACAAATTGAACAATCAAAAGTACAGAAATGTGATGGTATGAATATAAAAATATATTATTTACTGTACGATTCTGAGGGGCCCTGATTCCAAACAGACAGATAACAAGGCACATGTGGTACTGTTCAAACTAAACTGGGTCTACATGTCATCTACATATATGTAGATGACATGTAACTCACATGGGCAGTCGGTGCATTGTGGGAGTGTGGAGATGATGTGATAGTCTCTCTGAATTTGTTCAAACCCCAGCAGCCTTTTGCACCAGCTGTGCAGTCATAATAGTATTGTTCTACAATGATGAATCGATGTTACACGTAGCTCCTTTAACATGAAATCATCTCCACGCTGTGCCTACCATCATCTTCTCTACATATTAGTGTGGAAACAGAGCAGAGAGGCAGTAAGCTCTCACACACCCATCCCCCTCTTCTTCTCCTCTGTCGCTCCATACCCTCCTCCCCTCCTCCGCTAACCCTCTGCTCTCTGCACAGTAGCACTGTGCATCTGTGTCATGTCACTGGGTTCTGGCGTCCCGGAGTAACCCCCCACACCCTCCCATACCAGTGCAATCTCTCTCTCTCTCTTTCTCTTTCTCCCTCCCTCTCTGTGTCCTTGTGTGGCTCAGACTGTCATCCCCGATCTCTTCATCTTCTCTCCCTCGACCTCGTCCCTCACTCCTGTCTGCTTCCTCCTAAAGAAGAGTCCCTCTCTCACCTCTTTCTGTCATCCTCTCTTTCTCTTTACTTAATGTGTGTCATTCTTTTAATTTCCCTCACTCTCTGTTACCCCATCCTGCAACACAAACAAACACAGACATCATTGCTTTCTCTCTCCTGCCTCCCCCTCTCTCATGAAGCGTACACAAACATAAAACTGTCTCAGTGCATACGTTAATAGATCCAAGCTCCTGAGCTGGCTGCTGCATGCATAATCTATCTGCTCATACTGAATGTGAACGGTGCACTTATGAAGCTGTGTGTGCATGTGCACGAATGTGTGTGTGTGTGTGTGTTTGAGGTCCTAGGCTCCTCCCTCCAGAGAGAGAGAGAGACAGACAGGTGTGGACCAGATTGAGTTCCGCCTCATTTCCTCTGCCCTGTGCAGCTGGTCAAGGACACACATTTACACCAACACACACACTGGCATGTCTTCAGCACATGTTTATGCACACACACATACACACACTTAAAATACAAGGACAGAGACATGCACACTGCACACACCTCAAAAAAGACACAATGAAAGATGTAGAGGGATCAAATGCGGCATTAGCATAAACGAAGGTTGTCATGCTCATGTTCATGTTCACAAGACTGCACTTGAATTCCTATGGAAAAGGATTACAGCAATAATTACAGCACGATCGGTGGAGTATTTCCATGGCGACACTGACAGATTTGTGAATGGTGAAAATCCAGCCCCAGTATAAAGTCGCTCAAATCCCTCTCACTGCATGTTACAGTCATACTGTATTTAATACACACAGAAACATTCAACACTAAACTCACCTTATCAATATTTATAGATGGCTATGATTATTTATCTTTGACATAACAGCGCTCATATTGGCTGTCCATTTTTCATGCTGGTATAAAATATATCTACAGCGGAGGAACATTATGACCATGGCACACACTCATGAACACACACAAATACACACACACACACACAACAGCACACCCCGCTGATTTATGTTAAGTGCAAGAGTTCCACTAAGGTATCCAATATAATAAAATGTTGTAGAAAGGAAGCAAGATTAAAGCTCATTAGGTCACACATATTTCCCACGTGGCCTAGAACGACACACTGATTTACCTGCAGGCTAAGCTAAATAGTTTTTACCTTCCTTACCTCCATTCAGTGAGACAAAGGATGTGTAATGTTTCTCATCCACACTATCAAACAGATTTCTGCGGAGCCGAAACATTTTCTTTTCTTCTGCTTTTTGTCTCCCGCTTGACTTAGTTTCTGTGTTATGGCATTTCAAATTTGATAGATATTGCACGTTGAAGTGTGACAGGTAAGGGCTCACCACCCCCACACTGATGCATGAGCACACACACACACCCTATTGTCTGTGCAGTCTATACATGCGCTGAGGTCTGATGTGTGATTGTGGATGGATCTGTGCGAGTGTGTGTTCCTGTCTGCTGTGGCGCCTACCCAGTTCAGGAAGTGTGGGGTCACAATGTCTGGAGCGGAGCCAGGTGGCCTCCCTCCCCATTAAATACCCAGACACTGATACTTTGCCTTTAAGAACACGGCCTATAGGAAGAGACTTACCATACAGACACAGAAGAGGTGGGGTAGAAGGAAGAGGAAGGTTGATATGTATACATTATGGGGTTGTATGCTTACTTGCTGGTGAAAGTGATTGAGTGATTGAATGCTTGTGTGTGTGTGTGTGTGTGTGTGTGTGTGTGTGTGTGTGTGTGTGTGTGTGTGTGTGTGGTCCTGTGAAGATGTTATGAGCCACCATGTGGGGATCACGTGTGCCACAGTCAGATAAAGAAGTCTTTGTGAGCAGATGCAGAAGATGCAGCTCAAGTCACACACATTCACTTGTGCATGCATGCACACACCCACACACACACACACCCTATACATACACACACTGTGACCTTTATGAACCACACTCTAATGCTCTTTAGTACCTCAGCTTACTTTAATTTTTAAACACACCCTGGTTGTTAAATGTATAGTATGCAATTTTTTGGTATCAAAACAATAACAAAAGACTGGATTAGGAGACGTGGCGTGTCAATGTCAATCATTTACGTTTTTTTTTTATTATCAGCATGGGTCTCCTCTTCTCCAAAGCAAAGTGCCCGAGGTGATTAAAACTGGTAAAAAGAAAGAATAAAGCAGTTTCACGTTAAAAATGATTCCGCAGTTGCTCGGAGCCAAGCTGTCACTAAATGAAACATTACGTTACCTTGATTAAAATTACATATTACTCTAGGTTTGAAAATTGCTGGAAACATTTGGGCTACTGTAAGTACACAACTCAACAAACTATATAACTTCATTTTAATGAAGCAAAGTTACATATTGTACCTTTGAACTCAATCGTTGTGGCTGGTTGCAAATTAGAAATTTCCATTTTCCACCTTTTATATTTTGATAGGTATGAAGTCATTGTGGTTTGGGGCACACACACACACACACACACACACACACACACACACACACACACACACACACAGCAGTGTAATAAAGGTCTGAGTTAGTCTTTTTGGTATGTGACGGTTAACTTAAATAGCATTGTGCAGCTGGATAGTACAGTTTAGCACCTCTGCACAGGTATGTGGGCTTGGCAGGGCTTGCCTGACCACTCTCCAGCTCTGTATCACACACACAGTCACACACACTTGGCCCCAGAGACAGTAAGAGTGCATCCTGATCTAATGCCTACTGCACTAATCACACACAGAGTTCTTTTAGAGGGGAGGAGAATATTGTCATCCCACCACTTATCACCTTCAACAAAAAGATCACTTTGTTTTCTTCTCTGATGCCTCAGGCCACATTTCTCAGACTGTGTATGTGTGTTTTTGTATGTGTAAAGCGAGTTTAGGCATGTCAGCTGTGTGCTCCTCCTCACTCTAATGTTGTTGTTTTTGAGCTACTAGGAGTGTGTCAGCATACACAGTCTTAAGTAGTCAGAGACTCCAGTTGTTTTGCTGACAACAGTGTAACTTGCATGTCAGAAGCTTAAGGGATCAGTGCAATCAGTGTCTCTTCAGGTGTGTTTGCCAGAGACCAGCTGACTATTTTGCTTTTACAAAGTCATGGTTCCAGCAGTTTGCAGTCTGTTGAAGATGACATGTCATCTATGCAGCCAGATGTGCATTTTGAGTCAAACAACAGATTTAATAGAAACAGTGATGTCATGATAAATAAAAGTTTGGAACATCCATAAAGTTTTCCTGATGGTTTCAACCTCTTTGGAGCATGAACATGTTGAGTCTACTGTAACAAGTCCAGGTGTTGTGTTCTGCTCAGTGATTCAGCACTCAGGTACGTTAACAGTTTGGGCTGCGTGTTTGCATGAAAGGTGATAAGTAAAGTTGAGTTGAGTTAAATGCTGTTTTTAGGGATGGAGTTGACCAGTCAGAGTTTGACGACAAAGCCATGTGTTATTTTAGAGGACTGACGTCACAAGACTGTGCCGGCGACGACTGCTGTGGCTCTGAATACTGTCTACAGCTGTGAGGGACGCACTCTGCTCGGCTGCTGTGGTGTGGTTTCTGTGAGCTTGTGTGTGGGTGTGTGTCTGTGAGAGAGAGAGAGAGAGAGAGACAAAAAGAGAAAGGACAATGAAGGTAAAAACAGCACATGGCAAGTGTTAAAGGGTTATATTCATCAATTTACACGTGCTAGCTCAAACAACTCACACCCACACACACACACACATATTCATTCTGTTCACAGGTCTTGATTTTGGAAGCAGCCACTGCCGGGCTGCTTTCATTAGCGTCTGTCTAGACACAATTTATTACCAACTGTTCATTCTTGTCTTCTCTCCCTCTCTCTGTCTCTCTCTCTTCCTATTTGTGTGTTTGTGCTCACTGCTGCTGGATTCTCAGACAGTCTTGGGGTGTATGTGGTGTGGTTCTAGTTGGTTAGTCTGTCTGTCACCCTCCTCCTCTTTATGTGGGTGTTATTCTCCTGCTCGTCCCCAAAGAGAGAGGAAGTCTGTCTGTCTTGTCTGTCACGTCCCATATCCATCCGTTTCTTGCGTGCGTGTGTGTGTGTGCGGGGGAAGTTGGAGTGGGTGTGATGGTTTGTGAGCCAGGCTTGGTTTTTGACCATGACCTTTTGCCGAAGCCATGTGGCAGAAGTTCACCAAGCCAAACAGCCCCGACCACAGTCAACCTGACACTCCTCCTCCTCAGTGTCTTTAGCTCTGCCAGCTCTGGTCTCACAAACACATGCATGTTTACAGGCAAATGAGACAGAAACAGACTCTCATGCATGCATACAAAAATAATATGTCCTCCACCCAGTTTAAATCAAGTATTTTGGGCTTCAGAGGCATGACATTTGATATAACAGCATGTAGCTTTCCAAATACCAACACATTTCAAAGAATAACCAAAAACATATAAGTCTTACTGTTTCAGTTTGGAGGATTAAAAGATAGAAAAACGATTGGCCTGAAAAGTTTTAACCAACTAACTGAATGAGTCCAAATGATCCACTGCAATTCTGCAAGAATCTGTAAACTCTGCCTCAGTGAACCAGTAACTCAAATAACCTGTCATTCACACAGTGCCCTCTTAAGAAATGTCCTTATCTACCCGGGTCCTAATTTCACACACAAGTTCAGGATGGGGTCTAACAGCATTCCAAGCAGATCTAAAGTTGTTCACAAAAAATGTCCTCACTCATGACTAGATGCTTGATGTGTGTATACTGATCAGCCCGCAGGCAGGTGACTTTAGCTCCTTTTCTACAGGGGTCCTGCTATATTGCTGTTCCAAATAACCTTTCCTTGTTTATACTGAACCAAACAAAACTGGCGTGAAGTGTAACACAACATCGCCAGTGTCCTGTCCCACCATGCCAGCTCTCCCTTTTACACTGACATTGTTTCCGCTCTGTAACTACCTCCACTGCTGGCTTATAGGTGGAAGAACAATGCCCCCATATTACACGTTCATACAGAACGGTGAGGTGGAATAAAGGTGCAACTTTCCCACCTTGTACAGGCTGTGTAAAAGAAGCTTTTGTTAAAGATTCATTTAAGGATGTAACCTGTCAAGAGTGATTGCCTTTAAACACACTACAGCGAGCACAGCAGACAAATGGCCATGCCACAAAGAGACACACAGGCAGACATTGAATCTACACTAAAGATAAAAACCCTGCCATTTACCACCACTCCTGAAGCAGCCCACTACTTTATGTATATGTGTGTGTGCAGGTACGAAGCCTGTTGCCCTAACTTGAAAAGTCCTCCTGAATCACCAGTGACTAAGGGCTTGAGCAGCCCAAGCATGGCTATTTTACTCACGCCATGCAGGCTCACACACGCTGAGGTGAATGATTTAAGCTGATTTTACTGTGCAGCAGGTAACGATGTACAGTATGCAGCAAAGCAGCAAGACAGCTGTCATTTAAACAGACACACAGGTGTCAGATTGTGCCTTTGCAACAACTGGTGTGTGTTCATTATTGCACATTACAGCATGTGGATATGTGTGTAGCATAAGTGTGTTTTCTTTTTTTTTTTGGGGGGGGGGGGGGGGGTAATTTACTAGCTTTTATGTACATATCATGACACTTCTGATGCTTTTTTATTTACCTTATAAAGGATATGTAGGAGCACCCTGGTAGCCGAATGGTTACACTGCAACACACAACCTCCATGAACCTGGTTTAATTCCAGGGACCTTTGTTATGTGACATAATTCTCTCTCCCCCTTGTTTCCTGGCTGCCTGTTCACTGTCAGCAGTCATAGATGATATAGGTGAAAGGCAAAAATACCAAACCACTAGTCTTTTGAAAGATAAAGAAAAATGTTAAAAATGAGGTGGGGGGGGATGATTTGACTTTCATTCAAGCAGTGCTGACATACCTGTACATACTGTGGTTTAAGATATTTGTTCAGTTATTAAGACAATGGCAATGAATTAAGGAGCAGTGAAGCTTAGTCCCTGCATTTATTACAGTTATACCTCATCTTTCAAAATACATTGCAGGGACACTCAGAGAAAAAGTTAAACGTGCCTCAACATTGGCCAAAAGCGTGCAAGCTCACCTTACTTTGTAATATAAACTGGATATTTCTGCTGTAAACCTGACAACCATCATGGTGGTTGATAGACTTATTGTTGCCATGATAACTGTCCAGAGTTGTAAAATCCTTCAGCTTTGTAAAATAAACCACTGTGTAGTGTTTTGCCATCATCTTCACCGACTACTCAGATTACACTTCCTGGATTGTGTTTGATCTTCTCACTGTACCTTTAGCTTTCCCTACAGAGCCCTGTGCTGTTAAACACAGTGTTGTTTTTGAATGCCAAGTAAAGACGACTCTGCAAAACACTTCTTTTTTTTCTTTCCCCCATCTGTCTCTGTCAAACCAGTCCTGCTCTGTTTTCACTCTCTCCTTATCTCTCTTACCCTATCTTGGTTTTTGCTCTTTTTTCAACTTTTCTCTGGCCCAAGGCTTTCTCTCCATCTTCCTCCACCTATCCCCCTCTGCCTCTTCATCTCCTCTCTTTACCTCTGAGCAGTGTCTCTGTCGTTCCACCCCACTACCCCTCTCTCTCTGCTGGTTAATGTCAAAGGAAGATGCTCCCACTGGTTAACCTTTACAGACAAAAGATAAACACTTTCTATATCTCTCTATCTCTCACTCCACCTGTCATTATTTCTCTCATGCCCTCTCTTACACAGTCTCTTTCTTCATCTGTCACTTCCTGTTTCAATACAAACATATTTCTCTTATGCCTTGTCATGCTCCCTCCTTTCCTCCCCCTCTCAAGGTCTCTCTCTCTGTGATCGTCTTTATCTTTCTCACAACCCTCCCCCTTCTTCTTCTCCCCACAGTCCTGATATCGATCAAGGTCAAACAATTATGTCAAAGCTTGTGACATTCACTCAATGTGTCATGAAAGAATAGATTCTGCCCTTGCAACAATTCAGCCTCCAGCAGACACTCACTTCTGCTAAGGTGGCCCTACTCAAAATGCACCCACATTCTCTCTCAGCCACCTACACACACACACACACACACACACACACACACACACACACACACACACACACACACACACACACAGCAGGTTTACACCTTTACAGTCTTGCCAGCTGTGACCCTTTAAGGGATGCGACCTTTGACCTTGAGTTCAAAGGTTGGAGGCCTTAACCACCAGGCTGCAAGATCAGTGAGGGCTGAGCCAGCTATATCTGCCTCGTATTCACACAGCTCTCACACACACACACGCACACACAGCCTGCCTTGGGCTATGTATACTGCATTTGTTATGTGTATACATGCACAGTATAGAAACATATGAAAGTCACCATGTGCAGGTGTGCTTTGTGTTACAGCCCCGTAGGTGGAATATCAGAGCGAATAGAGTGGAAGAATGAATGAAGGAAAGACCATGTTTGGCTTTAGATCTGACACCAAAAAGCAAAGTGGACACAATGTCATGTGTCTACACAGTGGCATGTGTAGGTCAAACGTCACAGATGTTAGAGAAGGAGAGAGGAGGGAGGAGAAGACAGGCTGCTGGGTTATATATGAAGTATGAGGAGGAGGACAAGAGAGGTGGTGACATTTAGGTTGAAACTAATGTCAACCACAACCATTTGTTAAAAGGGCATATTCTGTGTATGTGTGAGTGTATATAAGAGAAAGTGTGTGTGTGTGTGTGTGTAACCATGCCTGCTTTAGTGCTTTCACACATTACAGGTGCTGTGTGTTCTCAGGGTGTACATAGAGAGGTGTGTGTGTGTGTGTGTGTGTGTGTGTGTGTGTGTGTGTGTGTGTGTGTGTGTGTGTGTGTGGGGTTTTTATTTGTGTATGTGTGTTGGGGGTGGGGTGGTACACCAGAGTACCACCTGTTCTCAGTCATGTGGCCCAGCATTGACACTGTGAATCACTGAACAGGCGGCACACGAGGAACACACACACACACACACACACACACACACAGATGGCCACAGTACTGGTCCAGGTCCTGCTGTGCATTTTCGCTGACACACACACAAATACACACACACACACACTCTGTGGTTTCATAAGCCACACTGAATGACATATCGACAACAGCATGACCATATAAGAGTCAGCAAACGTCACGCATGCATGATTAAAGAAGCAAAGGGAATAAAAAATGAGCTGTAGCTTGTCTTCTTTTAACCCTTGACTAAAGTGATAATGAATTGCTGACCGCTGCTTCAACTCGCACTGGAATGTCACAGATGTGTTTGACCTGGTTTTGACAAAAGGTGAAAATAGAAACACTTCTTTAACATCCCGAGCACACGTCGCTGCAGTCTCGTTTCAGGTTGGACATTTACGGATTAAGTGGTTGAATTAAATGCCTGATTATTGTTACCAAACTGAATTTGATGGATAGACTTCATGTTGCCTTCATTCTGTTGTGACTGATTTTCTGAGTGACTGTAATGCAACAAATTGCTTTTTAAAGTCATGTCAAGCTCTCCGCTGCTGCTGTTTACACTGTTCAACTTCTAGACTGACCTATGTTCCTCCATATTGTGGTTTCAGGAGGTGGGAGGTGTCATGGTGGCCTGCTGAGAGAGACGGACTACATTACCCATGATCACCAGGTAAGGCTCTCTTTTGGCTTACACGTTACATAGTTTCTCCTCCACTGATTTCATTCTATACTGTTTCTTTCTTACTAATTTCTTTCATCCACAAATACACTCCACTCTGCCTCCATATGTACATAGTGCTGTACTGTTAATGTAAGCTTTTATAATGATGATTTAAGTAATTCAAAGTTGTTTTCAGGTGGTTTTTCACTTATTTTGTCCATCTACTGCATTTAAATATCAATATTTAATAACATGTACTGCCTAGGTACAAACAGGTACAGTACATACACACGTTCACACACAAGCACTGTTGTACACTATGTAGGTTAGACAGGTAGCGAGTGAGTAAGACAACAGAGAGAGAGAGTTCTTTATGTACACACACAGCTTTGTGAGTTAAAAAAGTAATGGATTGTGAAATTATGGGTGTGAGTGCTGCGCTGCTCCTTTCACTAAATCAACTGTTCTTTTGAATAGTGTGTGTGTGTTGTGTAAGTCCTCAAAGAGTTGTGTACTCTGGAGGCCTCTGAGTCAGATATCAAACTTACAACTTCTTGCTCTTCAAAGCCACATAAGCGTAAAAAAAGGTCAGTAACTTGCGAGAGTAATAGATGCCAGAATCATCATTGTGTCATGTTAGTTTTGAGTAGCATTTTAAGAATAGATAGCTGATACTGTTTTAGTGAAATTAGAACAGAAACAGTTAGAAAGTTAATCAGCAACAATTTGTTTATCAGGTAATCATTTAAGATATTTTCAAGCAAAAAGCACTAAAGTTCTTTGGTACAAGCGTCTCACATATGAATATTGTTCTTAGTCTTTTATGATAGTAAACTTCTTTCCCATTGTTAGGACAAGGGAAGTAGTTTGAATAAGTCAGCTTGGAAAATTGTGATGGGCATGATTCACTGTTTTCTGACATTTTATCGACCAGAAAATCTAGAAAATCATCGGTAGGTGAGTTAATAATCAAAATAAATGTAACTTGCATTCCTAATTAAAATATGGCCTGAAGAATCTTAAATTTTAAATCTAAAACTTTAGTTCATCAGTCCTGGAGATAATACACAACATTCCTAGTAGCCAGTGCATTTCAACCAATGTTCTACTTTCACACTACTCTTCACAACAAGTAGTAGTGACTATAGCAATAGATACACTAGTCCCTTGCAGTTTAAAGCAGTGTAGTTATTTTACCCTATGTTTAATGTACGTAAATTTGACCATTCTACCACACAGAATTACCACACCTGGTCTATATCATTCTAGGTGAGCCACCATTTAGCTTCAGAGAGGCTAAAAGCTCATTTCACATGGATGATTTCGATGTCCATGCTTTCACCGTTTAAGAGGAAAACTGACCAATTAGACAATCTCCTGAAAACATGATGTACTCCTCAAAGAGCCATCAAAGCTTTTTAAACTCCTCTAAGCTGGGTTTACTTTTCACTATGTATAACTTTGGGATAGTGAGGATATTAAGCAGGACTGGAGTGCTTAGCTTATCATAGAGCTACAGTTGGGATTAGCTGGTTGTTTGAGGAACTAGAGGGAAAGCTAGGTTCTCTATCGGCCCTCCTCTCCTTGAATAAGGTCCCTAATTATCAGGGCTGTAGCAGACCATTCAGCCAGCTACATGGCTGCTATATGTGGGTGTGCTAAGCCAGTCTGTCTGTCTGGCTGCCTGTGTGGCTCTCTGTCTCCTCGTGGTGTGACTGTGTTTGAGTATGTGCGTGGAGGTGACTATTATCATGTCTGTCGGTCTCTCAGTGTACCCAAAAGGCTGACTCATGGTATGCCACACACACTAACACACACACACACAGACCCACACATAGTCCTACATATTAAAGGCTGAGATGTACAATCTGTACTATAAACACAGTCTCCTACAACTGCAGAGCACACACACATTAGCACATACACATACCTTCTTTCCTCTGCTGTTGCTCTGTCTGGACCTTAGGAGTATTACATGCTGTTTATTTGTTGAACGTGTGTGTGTGTGTGTGTGTGTGTGTGTGTGTGTGTGTGTGTGTGTGTGTGTGTGTGTGTGTGTGTGTGTGTGTCTGGTATGACAGGAATTTTTGGGGCTTGTACCCATGGGAGAGCTGCTATATATATATTTGGAGTGTGAGAACTGAGCCATCCTTGTCCCCGATCTCTTTAATTACACACACAAAGTCCCCACCACACACACACGCCTGGCTCCCTTCCACACACATGAATACAGGATTGCTAGCCATGCATAAGAGCTGTAAGAACTTAAACACACAGCGCCTCACAAGTCTTTTTTCCCCTTATTGTCCCTTCCTGCCACACACACACAAAGACACACAAGCACACACACACACACACACACACACACACACACACACACACACACACATTTGGGACCCCCGGGACAGACTATAATGGCTTGGCTTCCCTTGTTGTGGGAGAGGAAGGAGGGGAATTGTGCTCAGACGTACATTTAATATTCTCAGACTTTTATTATATACAGTACAGTGCATCTATGAGAGAAACAGCTGGAGGAAACTATGTCTGTGTGTATGTGTGTGGGGCAGAGTGTGTGGTACACTACAGTCCCACCCATACCCACATCAATCAGCAATCCTCTTCCTGTTCACTTTGCAGGGCTAACGGTCTCCCACCGCACTCTTTATTGTGCAATTACACACATACACACATATAAAGCCGAGCAAAGTCACACACTTGAGACAACAGACACTCTCTTGACACACCTAGTGGAAGACATGGTGTAATAATCTCCCACTGGGAGCAATATGAGAATACAATATGACTTCAGATGATGTGGGTAAAATGGCAAACTGAAATAATTTTATTCACACACAGCAGCAACAAACAGGCAGCATGAGCAACATAACATTTGCATGAATAGTACTGTCAGTTTGTCGTAGTGCAGGAGAGACCAGTGAGACGCAAACAATATATAGGCTATAAGCCACAATGCTCTAGTTTACAGCTCCATGGTGGATAATTAAGGACTGGAGCAAGTCATGAAGTAATAGCTTCCAGATGATGTAATAAAAAGTCTTTACAGCTAATTTGATGTAATATAATAATATACATACAGATTATTATAACGTTAAGGTTGCAGGTTTTCTGAGTATGTAATTACATCATCTGGAATTTAATTAGGCCTACCTAAACCAGTTTTGACAGCTTCCATCCATTTAGAGAGAAATGTGTCACGTATTGACATGCTGTAGCATTATTAGCTGTTGTAAGCTTTTGCTCCATGGTTACTCTCAGCTAGAAATGCAAGCAGCCTCTTGAATTTAAATTTTCAACTTTTACTCTTTCACTTAAGCAGACAAAGTGGCAGCCGGAAATGCTTCCATGTTTGCATTTATTAAGCTCACTCTGCAGCACTGTGTGTGCTGTATCTGTCGTAGCGTGCAGCTGATTTCTCCACACAGCCTTTAACACACAACAACAAAACATCCACATACAAACACACTGCCTCCCCATGTCAAAGACCCCCACTGTGCTGCATCCCTCCTCTTTCTCAACACAAAACACATTATTGAACATTCATTGTCACTTCACAATAGACTAGATCTACCCTGGTGGTACATACCGCACATGCCATGCACTTACTTCATCAGGGGTTTGAATCTAGCACACACACACACACACACACACACACCCCTCTTGTTACCGCATACCAACAGAAGTAAAAATGCCTTCAGCCATAACAGACAGTGAGAGACTGATGTCGTCACTGATTCGCACCGAGACAGAACGAGATTTCCTCATGTTCTGATTTTATTGTTTTTTAGAATTGGTGTGACCATAAATAAACTGTGTGTGTGTGTGTGTGTGTGTGTGTGTGTGTGTGTGTGTGTGTGTGTGTGTGTGTGTGTGTGTGTGTGTGTGTGT
>NW_019174550.1:1255532-1289782 GCF_002260705.1 Seriola dumerili | reverse complement strand
TGTGTGTCTGTGTGTGTGTGTGTCTGTGTGTGCGCGTGTCTGTGTGCGTGTGTGTCCTTATGTCATTGTCTCAGCATCATCCATGACACACTCCCGTCCTCCCTGTGCCAGCTAATTTTGCCTTCTGTTGTCCTGCTGAGGGAGTACTTTCTAAATATAACCCCTACACATGTGTGTGTGTGAGAGAGACACACATACAGTTGATTGTACCAATGTGGCTCTTTGGCGTTATTACAGAGCACAGGATGGTTACTTTGGCGAGGAAAAGCTGGAACAAATGTTTCCGGCCTTAGAGAGACCCATTTGTGTTTTTCAAAGCCTTGTTTACCTCACACAGGATCTTAGCTGGCAGCCTCTGAGCACATAGCATATAATTCTTTTACTTCTGTGTTCACAGTCATATTTATGTCACCTACTATTATTATTAGCCTCATAACTCAGGTTTTATTTATAGGCTGAGCAATGTGGACTGTATTGCAAAAATAAATAATACATTGTATTGTTCAGCCTTCACAGACCCTAGAGCATCTATTTATCCATCCAGTTATCTATACACTTTACATTATCTAACACAGGCTGGACTGTATAAACATTATATTAAATCCATATAGTATATATACAGTGGATTATATATATCATAAAATGTTATATTTATACAGTGCAAGTATGTATTTCAACAATAGAAAACGGGGGAGTATCTAAGCATAGGTATAAGACTGCATCTAGAATAAATATAGGTACTACTCTAAATGGTTTTTCTATAACTAATTGCTTTGTTAGTGATTTACTAATGTTTTGTGGATCAGTTATTTATGATCCACAAACAGTTATTTAAGCTATTTATGAGAACGACTTTTGGGTGGCCAGGCAGGTTGTGAAGAACCCCTTTGACTGATTGGAAAAGCTTGTAGAGGGTCAGGGCAAAATTCCATTTATTTTCTCACAACCTGGCAATTCAGATGTTGCACTTAAAATGACTAATAGCTGATCTATAAATCATTAGTAAATTGATTATTCTTTTTTTTTTAATAAAGTTACAGCTTTAAGCAAATAGTTACAGCTCATAAACCCTTTAAAAGTGCCTGTGTAGAGAGTGTTGACTAAATATATAGCAGGTATAAAATTTATCAGGGAAAATATAAAAAACAAACGTGTTCAAATGTGTAAACATATATTTATAATCCACATGTTAAACTATCCAGTCAGCAATATTGTCTGTGTGTGCTATTAACCCACAATTACAGATAACGATATACAGTAAGCCTATAAATAGACTATTATATGAGTTTATTTTAGAATAGCCTATTTATCCTGTAAAGCCTATATCTGGACAATTTATTTTCTAAATCTAAATGTATCTTCTAAATCTAATTTTAACACTGTGATAGCCTCACTCTATCATAGTGTAATATGGCGTCAGCGGTCAATACTCTTCCTCATCCAAAAATAGACGGTCACACGGAAACATGCTCCTGGCCGTTCACCAGTACAACAGTCGGTCACGAGTCAGCCTTAAAAAAAGTCTGGACTGAAATAACATTGTAAAGGTACAAACCGACAAATAAACCTGTCAGGAGGAGCCAGGAGCAGCTCCGGTACCGGGAGTTGGACTCAGTGCCAGTTTGCGCTGTCAGGGAATTCCGGGGCCGTGCGGTGACGTCACGTAAGTGTGTGTGTGTATGTGCGCCTGTTTCGCTGTGCGTGCGTGTGTTTGACTGTGCGTGACTCTGTCCCTTTAAAACAGAGCTCAGCGCAACACGATCCCTGCCTGGCTGCTTCTGTGTGTGAAGACACAGGGAAAAAGGAGCTCGACGCAGAGACATACACAGACTGGAGCGAGCGGGGCTGTCGCTGCACGGCAAAGGCAGCCATTATACGGAATAATAACAAGAATATATAGAGAAGAACGAGCCTATCGCGGACATCACAGCCGTCAGCCGGCTCAAGTTTCATGGTTGTTTCGAGAGGAAGCGACAGAGACTAACAGGGATTACAGGGCTATAGCTGCTCCGATCAGCCGGCTGGTCGGGAATTTCTCTGCAGCCTCGGAGCTCCAAACTTGTGGATACAAAGACTGTAAAGGCGACCGTGGATCTCAAAGAACCGGATACATATATCGATTAGGAAAATATTTTATTTCTGGAGCGTCCATTTGAAAGACTTGAATGAACGGTGAGTGATGAGGCTGCTGTGAGAACCGGGAGCATTTAAAAGTCCAGTCGACTTTGTTTTGTTTGTAATAGGGGAAGTTAGTGGTCATGAAAAACTTTTTTAATATAATATGCCTGGATTTGTCTTACCATGACGTGCTTGATTAATGATTACTAGGAGAGGCTGTGGTGCCATTCGGGACAATGAGTGAATTACGGTAATTGATTAAAACGGAGCAGTTGATCATCTGTAATCGATGAGGTGGGGGAATTTCGCTGTGTTTTCTCAACCACAGGTGATTCTTTAATCCCACGCGTGTGTGTGCGTCTCACTTCGGCGAATTGTTTTCCTCACATCCAACACTGATCATCTTAACCGGACATGTTTAATCATTCATTGCACGTGGATGTGAGTGTTTTATGTAAATTGGTTGTGATGGGAATTTGAGGTTCATGGACTTTTGGCAGCAAATGTCCCAATCAAAATGTTTTCAGTTTTTAAGGGTTTGTCCCGGGGGAAACTAACTGAGCGCACTGCTGTGTGCGTGTTTCCGTGCAGTATTCAGCCCATATAAACGGCTGATAATGACACTGGCTAGGTTACAAAAAGTTGTCCTAATACATCTATTCATGAAATAGTGAAAATGACCTAATCCTCGTATTGCTTTGGGACACCCCGGGTCCTATTTTTGTCATGGTTGCCCTGAAAACTCAACTCATGATCATCCCATGGCTAGGAAAGGGAGGGAGAGCTGGAGGACAGGGAGAGAAAATTGCCTGTGTAAGGAGATCTCACGCCATTGTGTGTGTGTGTAGGAGTGGGTGGCTGTGCTGGAGTAGGAGTGGGGGTGGGCAGGATCACTGAGGTCGGCAGCCGCATAAAGTGAATGGATAGCTGCCACCCCCATCACCCCCAGTCAATCCTTACACATACAAAGAGCCGGATTGAAAGGAAGTGATTTGCATCACCTCTCCTTTGGGGGGAGGGGCGGTGTTTTGGGGCTGTCCTTGAGGTCTGGGTTTTCAGGGGTAGTCGGTGCACTAAAGTCTGACCACATTGTATTGTCTGATCAACGTGATGTGTTGCCCAGTTATCACCCGCAGCGGGAACACTAGTCCAGAGTGGCCAACTAAACTGACTTTTTGCCTTTCAAACACACTCTGATGCTTGTATCCTGATCCGAGCACTCTATGATAATAAAGCAGCCCACATGAGTCAGCTGTGTTCGGTTATGGCAGCTCTTCACTTTTCACACATCCAGCTGACACACATATATATATATATATATATATATATATATATCGTTTTTGGTCCGTGCGTCTCCGCGCGCTTTGGATAGTTTGAACCGAACTGAAGCATAGTCATGAGAGAAGCATATCAAAACAAAGAAGGTTAAACGAGGGTAAAAACGAGTGGTTTGGGGGCGTGGTTAAGTCTTTTGGGATATAATTCATTGTTGTTGATATTGGTGGCTGTTATTGCGTCACCGCCCTCAAACTTTAAGTGCTATCCACCATGTTTCACTGGTCGTCGGACATGAAGTTGATGAGAATTTGTGGCTGGCTGGAAAGGGAAGGGGGCTTACTTGTCACTTTATTGCCCGCAATAAACGGACCCGGAGCAGGAAGAGCAGAGAGTGCTGGCATGGGATCGCGAAGAAAACAAAAAAGGAGTCTTTGAAGGTTCACTTCCGATCAATCAGATCGATTGGCATGGAAACCAGCGACGCGTTTTGTCTCCGCGTTTGATGTCGGAGGTTGTAAAAAGTTAAAGCTTCAGATCGCTCCGCACACTCTTGGCCTGCTCTGTGCTGCCTCAGCTCTTCCCCGCCCCCGTTTGTCCCGTGATCTCAATAGGAGTGTGTGTGTGTGTGTGTGTGTGTGTGTGTGTGTGTGTGTGTGTGTGTGTGTGTGTGTGTGTGTGTGAGTGAATGAACAATCGCCGCCCATTTACTATGAGTGACGAACATGGAGGAATATTAAAGTGATACACACACACGAACACAAACACGCGCCAGGGGGGAGAGATGGAGATGACGGTGGAAATAAAGCAACAATAGTGAGTGAGTCAGGCAACTTGAGTAAGCAGAAGAGGAGTGTGTGTCAGGAAAGTTTCCTCATCCCACCTTCCAACCCCCATTCACCATGTGTAGCTTTGATAGAGGTGTTACAGGGTGTCCTCAGAAAATTAAGGATTACTTTGATCTAATTAAGGTTTTTCCTTTATGTGTGTGGCTGGCATGGGAAATGGGTCAGTAGGCTGTCTTAAAGTACTTACTCATCGGACACTGCTTGTGTGTTTAATGGTGATGGTGTGTGTGTGTGTGTGTGTGTTGGATGTGACAGTTTTGGGGGCTTCTCTTGCCTCTTGACAACTTCTGTTGCCTGTTATTGAAAACAAATACAATCAAATGTGTGTGTGTCTCAAAGGGAAGCAGGTGGGGGAAGTGAGTGGATGTCATGATGAAACATTTGTTTTGTGTGACACCGCACTCTTGCAGCTTTTCCAGTAAAGGGTGTCGATTCTTCTCCAGAAAGCAACACAAAACGAGGGAGAGAGAGAGCAATAGGGAAGAAGGGAGGTGCAGGACAACATCTGCACAGCTGACAGTTTCACAGACACTCCCCACACACCCGACACATCAGGCGTTAAAACACGAGTTCTGCTACGTGTTACCTGGCACAAAGGCTGGAAACTAGTTGAGGAATTTCCCATAACCAGTCCAATTCCCCTCTATTTATTTGACAGACATTAAGTACAGTAGTATTTATTTTTTGAAACAGCGCTGACTGAATTTATTGCATTATAATGGATATATGGATGATTGGCTGCCCTCACTAATGCAGTAAAATACCTTTTAGTTTATTTAGTCTCCTATGGTACATGCAAACGCTTCAACACACCAAGCTTGTTCAGACAGGGTGAAGGTTTTAGAGTTTTCGCTGGGGCCAAGAGGGGCAACAACTCAGTCAGCCTAGTGTGGAATTCCACCGTGCAGTGTGAGACTGCCTGGTGTGGATCCCAGTCTTTCAAAGTGGGGACCAGGGCACAAAAAACAGGACAGGTCAACTTCTGGTGCGTCCACCATATGAAAAGGGTTATTTTTGTGCATTTTATCTCAATTATGTGCTAGACAAAGCTGACAGACAAGAAAATGGTGAAAAGAGTGAGAGACTTAAATATAACAGTCATGTTGTAGAATACAATGTGATGAAATAGGCAATAAAACAGCACAAAAATAAAGACAGTAAACAAATGAAGGGTTTTACATGCATATACCACTGCCACTTTTTGAACATTAATAGGCCTTTTATTTTTGAAATATGGAAAAGCAGTTTGAATTAGATTCATCACTAACATGTACGGATGGAGTCATGGTCCTCATAATTTATTTCTCATTAGTTTCTATGGCCCAGCAGGGTTCCTCTATGCTGCCAGCCAACCACGAGGCTCAGACATCCATAACTATAAATATTGGTCATATATGCAGCTGTGGTCTCGCTCCAGGTTCTGTTCCGCTGTGTTTTGGACCTGAGAACAGTGAGGAAAAACAGATTGGTATAATTTAGTCCAGAAGTTGAGGAGTGAACTTAGTGAGAGCTGTTACAATCCAAGCAAAGAAACTAGTGTATAACATGGCAGCATTTTGAATAGAGAATCAACAATGATATCAGAGAAAAGAAGAATGTTTTTTTCAAAATTGAATCCATCCAGACTGAATAGAGCTGAGTTATAGAGTAAGGGAGTGTTTGCTTTCTGTTTGCTGAACCGAGTGAGAGTGAAAGGAAAGTTTTCCCACTGACTTCAGTTCCTTTCTGTTATCTCTGGCTTGTTGCCACTGATGATGATGCCACAGTGAAAGGGAGGTGTATGAACCTACACGCTGTGTGTGCGTGTGTGTGACTCACGCACAAAATTAAACAAACTCTCACACCTTGGAAAGAATTTTTCTTCTTCCTTCCTTCCTTCCTTTTTTTTTTTTTTTTTTTTTTTTTTTTTTTTAAACCAATCCTCACCTCCCGTGAACACTTATACCCACCTCAACCACACTGGCAGAATAAATAGTAGCTCTGCTAGCAAGCAGGCTCATGTGCACCATTTCACTTTTTCCTGGAGAAAAAAAAACCTACATTAAAGACATACATACAAGAATCACCAACATTGGTATTCGTAAACAAGCCTTTGGTGTTCTTTGGACTAAATGAACAAACTGTCATAACAAAGCCACTCAGTCTGCGTCACAGTTGTTCTGATAAAGTCTAAATGATTGGTGCGTAATTACACCCACTGTAAGAACAACTCTGCTGTGGCCATCTGCACACATGCTGTCATTAACTATGAGGCATATAGGACGGACACACACACGTACATGTCCATGTTGTTTTTTGTTGTTCATACACACACAGGCTGCTGATGAGAGGAAGAGGATGGTGTGTGAGGTCAGCGTGTCCTGTGCCTCAGTAAACATGTTGATCAGTGAAGACCTGTCATAAACCCTATTATGAGTTCTTCTATGTCCGCTTCTGCCTCTCTATCTTAGTTAAATAACTGTTAGTAAAGACGCTACTGGTTCCCCTAGCAACTGTTACCAAGGGAGCAGAGTCTGTTGTCTTGTTTAGAGGATTTCTAAGATAGTTGTTGTTGTGTGTGTGTGTGTGTGTGTGTGTGTGTGTGTGTGTGTGTGTGTGTGTGTGTGTGTGTGTGTGTGAGTGTGAGAGAGAGAGAGAGAGCTCTGGATGTGGAATAGGAGCACCTGGAGAGAGACGGAGCTGTATGAGGGAGGGGGATTTTTTCACTTCTGATTTTGAGGCAGTTTTTCCTATGAAAAGAGGCAGCATGATGTTCTGTTTTGTCCTGAGCTTTTTTTAGATTTGTTATTGAGAGCAATCAACTGGAGAGGCAGAGAGAAAAGTTCTGGGGCTTTTGAGGTTGCTCAAGTGTGGAAATCGAGAGTGACGATGATCAAGCCATTGTCAGTTCTCAATGAGACGCCCACATCCTCTCTGATTTCCGGTTTGTCGGGATTTATTTGCCGTTTTCCTGTTCTTTAGACTCACCAGCCAGGTGTTGAGTCATTTTCTTTTTCTGTATCTCACACACACACACACGTCTCGATTCAGACAGTGAAGTACCCAGAAGTGTTGTTGGGGCTGTCGAGAAATCCAGACTGATGCTTCCTCTGTAACACAGGGTTTCTGTGAAATGAAGCAGGGAGCACAAGTGACTGGGAGAAAAAGTTATTCATCACATACATGCACACACACTCACACTCATTCTGCCATCATATGTTTGTCACTTTTACCAGAAGCTAAAGACACACAGGTCAGAGCCAAGGAAAAGGCCTTTCAACTCAGTTGACTGTCTTGTTATTGTCGACAAGATTGTGTGAATCATGAGTTGGAGACACGTGCCGTTAACACAAGATGACTGTGTGTCTGAGTTATATTTTAGCATCCGTAAGTGAAACAGGTCCGATTTCTGAATTGACTCTTCTTGTTTCACATCTGCAAAGACTCAGATTAGTCACACAAGATCAGTTATGTCTTCTTACAGTCAAAAGGCTTTTTTAAGATCCACCAAAACACAAATAAAGTTCATACTTTTTCAACAGGAAGCCACTGCCTTAAAACCCTTCTCTTAGACCTCTCTTCTCTCTCTCTCTCCCTCTCTCTCACGCACACACCCCCAAACCCCTCAGGGAGGCCTACTTCCTGTGGTTGTGACGACAGCTTCCTCTCCCCTCCAAGCTCTTGTTCCCCTTCTCTTTAACGTCACACGTCACGTGCATCTGATCTGTGTGTGTGTATGTGAGAGAGAAAAGGAGAAATACACACTAACCCAGTTGTGTGTTGTCAGTCACAGCCCAGATGTCAGGGTGGTGAGTGCAACAGACAAAGGGGGCCTCATGTTTTCATGTTTTTCTGCCAGCCAGCCCCCCTCCCCCCGTGCTCTTCCGTGTTTGGTTTCTCTTTCCACAAGTAGATGAAAATGTGGGTTAACTGTTTCTGTCAGTGTGTCACTAAGGGGTCCGGAAATCAACTTTTTCATCTTTTTTTTAATTTTTTTTATTGCTTTTCCGCCAAAGCACTTCACAAGAATAAAACAATGGGTGGAAAAAGAGGTGGTGACAAGACAAACAGCTCGGTGACAGGTTGACCACCAACAGCCAGAACGAGACAGCCTTTGGTGCTTGTTAACCTGAAGCTTCTCACTGTCCTTTCAAAATCTACTCAAAGCTGAAAGGAGCAGCAGTGTCAACGCAGCAGGTTTAATGCGAAGATTTTGAATAATCCTCCCCCCTGTGCTTTAGTGCCTCTCTGTCATGGCCCGAATGTAGAGCAGATGTGAGGGGGTGCATATATAAGCCAGGAAGAGACAAAGTAGACAAGTAGGAGCTTTTATCTGGCCTGTTATGGCTGCCTGGCGTGCTGCTGCTGAGCATAGAAGATGTGGCCGTAACTGGGCGAAGGGTTATGTCAGCGCTCTGTCCCCTGGACGGAGGGTCGTGTTGGTGAGATGGATTTTAGCAGGAGATAATGGTCCATCATGGAGGTCAGATGCTCCTGTGTTTGTGAGCAGGGGCAATGTTTGCTAGCTGTTTCCTTGGCTGACCTACACTGCCCTGTGCTGGTTAGAACACTATTCTGATTTTGTGAGTGTGTGCGTGTGTAGGGATGAAGTTAGCCCGCATCACCGTCTTGGAACGGTATGCGCTGACGTTTGCACACGCACAAACAAATAAACACATGCATACACGAACACACACAGAGGCAGCCTGGCAACGGTGGTGGGGGCGGACGGATGCAGGGGCTAGTGTTCCTCTCTGTCTGTGTCTGTGTGTAAGAGAGAGAGAGAAATGCATGGTGTTTCCTCCCGAACATGATCTCTATCTGGGCCTGATTATGTAATGGCCAAATCGAGTAGAGAGGGCGAGGGAGGACAGAACAAGACAGAGAGAGAGGGAGAGAGAGAGGACCATGCATGGCCTTTCCGTCATCCTCGGCCAGAAACTCATTGCTGCCAGAACTCTTCCCTCGCTCTGTTTTCTCTTATCTGCCACTTCTCCCAGCCTTATCTGGTCATTTCTTATCACACAGGCTCTGCAGTGACTTTACTAGGACAGTAACACACTCCAGCTGTCTGCCATTACCCCCTCCAGCTCTACATTTTCAGTGGTCTTATCGCTTGTCATTGTTCATATGGTCACACCAACACTCTTACCCATCTGTCATGGGGCAATACTGGTTAACATTAATGTGCTTCAGAGTCAAATCAACAGACCAACAAATCATTCATGTTCTACTGAATCTTACATTTTTCTTACAATTTTGCACAGTAAAAAGGAAAATCTGCCACCAGGATGAGAGAGGTCTGCCTCTTTCAGGTTGTTCATGTCTCACAACGCAGGAAAGAAGTAGAATTTTTTTACACAGATAAATGTTTATTTTGCATTGCATCGCTGCCTCCCCTCATCTCTCTCCAGTCTGTTTTCCTCTCGTGGCCTGAGTGGTTGTCTGGCTGGGGATCAGTGCAGGCCAGTGGTTGGCAGGGAAGGGTGAGGGTGAATAGATTAAGGCTACTGCACCGAGTCAGACGTCATCTGAACATCTTAATTTCAACCATTTGTTTCCCTCAGCTTGTGTTAGGCGTGCTTCTCTGTGTATAGCCACAAGCTTGTGA
Source organism: Seriola dumerili (assembly GCF_002260705.1). Classification (NCBI taxonomy): domain Eukaryota; kingdom Metazoa; phylum Chordata; class Actinopteri; order Carangiformes; family Carangidae; genus Seriola; species Seriola dumerili. Next base: position 1,279,951 of record NW_019174550.1, on the reverse strand, counting down.
CTTTGGTTTGTGTGTCACGTGGGATTATTGTGGATTTATTTATTTAGTATGTGTTTGTGTGTGTGTATATATGTTTCTTTGTTAGATACCACAGAGGATTCAACAGAGCTCCTTTATTTTCTTTCTTGCCTCGTAGTTGGTGTGGTTGACAGCAGTTGGCACGGCTTTGTCTGCTTGCCAAAGCTTCCTGTTTGGCCCCGCCTCCCAGCTGATGGCTGGTATTGCCGGGACAATAACTAACTTGCGTAACTACGACAACGAGGGCGTTGACAGGAACCACTCTTTGATGGGGGGGGGGATTTCACTTGAACAAGATGTACCATAGGGGAATTTTTGATGTGACAGTGAATTATGTCATCTGTTTGGTAATAATTGATAAATCTATCAGCTGTGTATAAGGAGTAGCAGAGACATTTGACAGCGTCAAATTCTTAAATTACTTTCACTTAACCTTAATTCACTTACTGTACACTTTCACACTTACTGCAGCTTGTTGTGGTTAGATTGAGGTTAAAGTGATGGCAGATTAAAGCAACTTGAGCACTTTAAGTGTTCCTGATTTCACTGAAGCTGAATATGTAACAGTTCAATTTTAACTTTTTGATTGGTCAGGCGTTATCAGCACAACGAATATGTGTGTGTGACAGTGATCATCAGCTTGATCACTATTTCCTTGTATAATTTTCCTCTTCATTTATCTGAAACTTGCTGTTTGATAGTCTGATCCCTCCCTCGGCCATGAAACCCCCCTGTAGCTTGTCATCACATCCTGTCTCTTTATGTAAATACACATACACACACGTACAATCAACGCATGCGGCATGTTGCAATGGACGCAGAAATGATATCTCAAACTCCGAGAAATTCCCGCTGCTGTCACATCTGCAATGGTGCAGAAACACGCCCCCGGTCACCTGACTGTAAGCGGTGTCCCAGGAGGGCGGAGTTTAGGCCTGCGGTTTTGGGTAAGCCCTGTTTCAGGGTGCTGAGTCATCAGGGGTTCCCCCAAAAATGAAATGCGTAATGCTGACACGCAGACACACACTCTCACTGTTTTCTCCTCTCACACACTGAACCCTAACTCATAGCTGACATAACCACACTTCATCGCTTTGGTATCATCTGATAGAACCTGAGCTGGTATGTAACACTGTCTGCCGTCTGTGTACACTATCTGGTTTCAGAGAGCGGAGTTTCTCACACTGTGCTGGTGGAGTGGCTGTGAGCAATGTGATAGCCAGGATAGCAACTGGAATAGACGACCATTTGGTCACAACAGACATAAACACACACCCTCTATAAAAGTGGTAATTACAACTTCACCACTATGTCCCTGTGTGCACTCTCTCGTCGTAACTGGCTCTCTCACTAAATTTCTCTTTATATCTTCTTCTAAATGTTTCTATTTTAAACCTCTCGTTCTGTCCCACTCTCTTCTTTCTCTATAATGTCATGTGTTTTATTATTTTGTATTGTTTCCGCAGTGCTACTCTTTCACGTGTGATAGTTGACTTAGCCTGCTCAGCTCTTCCTGTTAGAGTGAGATCAGCCTTGTTTGTGTGTCTGCTCACTCTGCTAAGCTGCAGCTAGTCTCACCATTGTGTCTGTGAGAAGAGAAAGTGAACGAGAGCCCCCCCCCCCCGCTTCCATTGTGTTGGCATCCCTGCTGATTTACCCCTTCGCCTCTGAGCCACCCTCAGGTTTTCCTCACTGCTCTGAAACCAGGCGTTACCTCAGAAGTCAGGAAACCAGGAGGGGTGAGGGTAGTGATGATTCGCTGTCTAGAAAGCCAGAGAAAAGAAGCAGCAGGACAGGGGGTTCTTAGTTCATACTGACATCAAAGACCACCCTCAGCTGTGAATTGCATCATATGCTTAGAGGCTTTAGGTTGATGACAGTTTTGATCATATCTGAGTATCGTGTTTAGCGTGGCTTCATGTTGTTTTTATGACAGCTTGACATGAATGTTTTTGTCTTCTGTGTCTTTCAGGGTTGAGGAGACCCCAGAGAGATGATTGACAGCCGAAGCCGAGACTTAACACAACTGTGAATCAATAACTAGGTGCTACTCTAAAAGGTACGCTCAGCATGGGAGTGCGTTTGTATCAGTTTGTCTTAAAGCATGTCGAGTACAGTCTTGACAGTTAACGCCAGCCTATCTTCACATAACAGCAGCGGCTGGTGGATGACGATCACTGTGAGGCAGAAGGGAAGAGATAGAGAGGGTGGGGTGTGTGTCACTCTCTAGCACCCCTAATGACGAGCTAAAAGTGTACAGCGATTGAAATATCCCCTACTGGGCTTTAAATAGAGGCAGAGAGATCCAGAGTCAGTGGGAAGAAGAAAGGAAGAGGAGAGGAACTGGTGGGTGGAAGGACTGCGTATGACCAGAGCTAATTTAGGAAAACTGGTGGAAGAGGGCTTTGCTGAGCAAGAGAAATGAATCATAACCTGTGTGTGCACATCTGCTACTCTGCCATAATGCATTACGCAGTACAGTTACTCACTTCAAGGTGTTATCATTGCATTTCTTGTACATTTGGGGCAGCAATTCATTGAACAACTTATTAGTTTTACATTACATTCCCAGGTTGATGGAAATTACATGGACTTCTTTGTATCTTAAAACCTTCTGTCTTTTATATTGTGTGTCCAGGTGTGTAATGGTCATATTTAATCTGTTGTGAGTGATGAGATGGGATACTTACTGTTTTTGGATAGTTCAGCTTGTGTCTGATGTTTAACAGATGATACAAATGAGGATTTGATCTGTTATGTCTTCAGTACAACAAAAGTATATGTTTGTTGCTAGTTTTTAACAGCAGTGGTGAATATGCAGGTGGAAACACATCCTCTCAGGTTTTGTCAGGTATCTCTTTTGTTGTCCTTTATGAATCAAGGTACTTTGAAACATGGACTTCTTTGTATCTTGGCACCTTCTGTCTTTTGTATTGTGTGTGTGTGTGTGTGTGTGTGTGCGTGTGTGTGTGTGTGTGTGTGTGTGTGTGTGTGTGTGTGTGTGTGTCTGTCTCCAGTGTTTCAGAAAGCAGGGGAGGGGAGCGAGTTATCTATGAGCTGCTTTTATGTCTTTTTCCCTCAACCGTTTTCCTTTGTGTTTTCTGTGTGTGTGTGTGTGTGTGTGTGTGTGTGTGTGTGTGTGTGTGTGTGTGGGAAGGTGTGTGGGCGTTTTCATGGCACTGTTCCTACTCTCCACTCCACCTCCCTCCATCCCTTCCCTCCTCTCCATCTCTATCTTTTCTCCTTAATCTATCCTTCCATCCTGTTCAGACCGTCTGTCGCTGCTGCCCCCCTCTCCCTCTCCATCACGCCTGCCGTAATGAGATTAAACCTTGGTGTATCCACCGGGCATGCACATGCACACACACTTTATACACACACCCTTCAGAACACACTGCAGCACACACATAATCATCCACTTAAGAGAGCACACTATTCTCTCTCACATGCACTAAACCAGCACAAGCCTGACATGAAAATGCAGCTTGCACACTTGGCACTGCTTCCAACACCACACACTTGAGCACAAACACACACACACTTGGCATGCAACCAAGGCCTCTCACTCTTAGTCTTTCCCTCTGTCTCTTGTTATCAGGAGGCCCATGGTAAGGATTACAGTAACCCCAGGTCTGTCCTCATAGGTGAGCTCCCCACTGAGCCATCTGGGCCTCAGTAATAATCCTATTCTGTAGCAACTGGTTTACTAGCACCCCCTACAGGCTGAATGATGCATAGCAGCCACCTACAGACAAAGAAGTCATCAGAATTTGAGACTTACAGTGAATTTATTCTGCAGAAGCAAAATAGGAAATGTGAAAAATGATGTACAGAAGCTAGAGTTTTACTTCAGTTTGCCGCTGCAGTCGTACTGACTTTTGCCTGGCTCTCCCCTGTCCTATATTCTACCTACACCCTCCCCTTGCTGCTGGCAAGCTCTCCAACTCACACACATACACCCACCAACTAGCCTATATAATACAGAGCCCACTGGCGTTTATTGAATTTTCAGTGTGTCTGTGTCTCTCATTCTCATAGTGGCTCTGCTGTTTTCTGTCTCTGCAGCCAATAGGCTTTTGGGTTCTTGGTGCTGAAGACAGAAGAGTCGGACAGTACAGATATTCTCAGTGTTGGAGTGAGGCCCTCTCTGTGCTGCAGTGGAGGGCTTCACAGACATAGCTAGTCTGGTAAGTATGAGCACTCTGATATAATTTCTAGCACTCATGCATGGCAGTCTAAAAGTAATTACACTGCTAAGTCTGATTAAACCCTTGGTCTATAATAATAATAGTGTATAATTTTTAAATTGATTTTTAAAGTGAGCCTAACCCTCATGTAGTTTTCCTGCAAAATGAGAGGTCTACCACAAATGCTATACTATTAAAACACATGATGGTACTGAGAGATTAGATCTTGTATTTGTCAAGAGAGTTCATAATGAGCTTCAGGTAATTACCACCTTTTTAAAATGTGTATCATTTTAAGACATAACTTTTCATTAAGCTCTACGGTCCATGTGATGATAACAGAAAGTCTGTATATGTGTCTGTGCATTAATTATATGACTGTATTACTAACTTACACAGGCTGGATGCATCACGCAGTAGAGCAGTTTGGTGGGCGTGGCACACGGGATTCCTTCCCTCTGGACGGACTCAACCGGGGACCATGGGCTCCCGTGGGCGGCCGCGCCTGGCAGCCACCTGCCAGGTCTGAAGCCATGACAACAGATACACACAAACTTCTTTGTCAACTTAAATCCACCTGGTTGAATCTGTCATTTGAGCTCAAAAGTCATAATTTTACGGCAGAAACAAATTTATAGCTCAAATAAACTTGATTTACAGCAACCTGATCGTTCTGTGTGTGCTGTCTCTGTTCCTCATTAGGTGTTCGCCTGGAATGAATCAACACCAGCTCCTTCCCCATCTACCTCCTGGTCCTATGGGTGGACTGAACCATCCCAGTAAATTCTTCGGTAATGGGTGAGTCATGCACAAAACGATTGGTGACATCAGAGGGTAATTTATTTATAAAAAATGCTATGATGAAACAAGCTTTGTGTCATTTGGATGTCTTTCTGCCTTTTTTTTGGCTGTCCAGGCCCATGAGAGGAGGTGAGAAGCTTGAGCTCCCACAGCCAATATTACCAGGCCTGCAGAGGGAGCAGCAGAGACCTCCTCCTCCACATCTTCATCCTCCGCCTCCTCACAGAGCGTGGGAGCAACTAGGCCAGCTGTATGAATCCCACCTCCCTCCTCAAGGACATCCTGTTGTGCCCCTGCCCAATGAGCACGCACTTCGACTCCATAATGGAAGCTACGCTGGCAGTGGCGGACCTCCCCCTAATCCACATCTTCCCCACAGCAGGCCCAACCAACTGCTGAAGGTGAGGACCAATGCTCCATATGACTTAACAGCAGACACTTATGCACCAGAGTAAAAAGGTTTTTCTTAGATGAAAGAAACGACTCCGTTCACACTTTGTGTTGTCTTTGCTGTCTGCTTTAGTTTGGGGGTCCTCAGGAGCAGCATGTTCCCAGGAGTTCATCATTGCTGGGAGATGAGATGTGGGCTCAGGTGCACCAGGTAAGAGCTCTCTAATTGGCTACGATCACATTTCATCATCCTTATAGACACAGAACAGCCCCTATTCTGGCTGTCATTTCTTCTTCAACCAGAACGATGTAAGTCATACTCCAGTCACAGCCGCTGTCTCTGAGCTTTGGCTGAACATTTCAGCAAAGAAACTTTTTCACTCACAGTGCATTAGTTGCTGAAGTTGTCTTCACTTTTCACAACACTGACCCTCCTTTCATTTTTCTGTTCACAGCAGAGAGGCTACCCCGGGAAGATGCTAGGGGGTCAGCTGAAGAGACCGGGCCCTCCATTGGGAGAGCATTCTGTTATCCAGCACACTCCTCCGCCATCCCTGCACCCGTCATCCCGCCTTCCCGTAGCCGAGGACTGTCCCAGCCCTAGCAAGAGGAAAAAGAGTTCGGATCAGGTATCAGACGGGAACAAACATTTTCTCTTTTAATACCAAAAAATTGCCACAAAGAGTAGTAATTTATGACCTCAGCTGTAGAGTTTCTATACAGTTTTGTTCATTTGAGTGGTAAATATTGTAATGTCTCATTTCCCTTTGCAGGTATCCCATCCTGGGCTGCAGCGTTTCTCTGGTCCTGGTCAGTCTTTATTGTCTCAGCAGCAATCGTCAGTCCACCACCACCCTCCAAAACCTGCCTTCTGGAACCCCCTTCACAAGGAAAGCACTCCCTGGCAGCCCCACACTTCTGACCGCAAGAACCCACCATCGCAAGAGTTCCAGGTCTGAACAGTGTGAAAATATCACTTCATTGATTACATGGTACTTGGAGCCAGGGGTTAATATTTTACTATTGACCATGATCAATAGGAAAACCTTCATTGGATTGAGCGGTGCCATAAAGACTTATTGATTCTATTAGCTGTCTGAACCTGAGTACTGTTGGTTTTGATGTATGCACCAGCAAGCCCAGAATTGATTTCCTTTTCCCTATTTTGTTAAGTGCAGCAGAGATCAAATCCTTTTTTAGTTTTATATCACTCTAATCATCCTCATTTGCTTTCCTGCTACAGGACACCAACAAACAAGGAATGGGCAGCTACAGCCAAAAGTCCTCTCCTGCCTCTTCCGCCCCTTCAAACCTCTCCCCTCCACAAAACTCCTCTCCGGGAAGCTACAACCAGGGATGTGCTCCTCAGCTCCAGAAAGACACGTTCCAACCTCAGGCTGTAAACCATCAGTCTCCTCACTCCTCCTACCCCAGTCCCAGCTCCAAACTGGGGCTAGCTCCACCCTACCGGGCCATGGAGCCTCGTGGTCCTCACAACCAGAGAGGCCCTCTCATTGGGGGCCAAGGTGGCAGCCACGCTACCTCTTACACGGCATCTACCCCAACCAGAGGGGACAGAGATCAACATCTACATGCCCAGTCATCACCAGCAAACCCTCCTGCAACCAGCAAAAACAGCAACAGCAGCAGCAGCAGCAGTGTGCCTTACAGCCACTTCCAGCCTCATCCAGGGCTGGGGCACCAGGGTCCCCCTCCTCCCCCTCCTCCTCCTCCTCCTGCCAGCAGCACCTCAGTACCTCAGCAACAGCAAAGTGGTCCCCATGAGGCCTGGAGATACCAGAGCAGGCCCAGCAGTCACTCCCTGGTGAGTACAAGTCATTCATGCAGTAGTTCATATGCACCATGTTTATATTAGTTCTTTTATTCTTCTGCAGTTGTCAGTGTTAAAATCACTTAAAAACATAAAAAACAGCAAGTGTTTTTATTCTGAACTAAACAGGCTTAAAATTGAAATGTAACCCAGATGGAATTGTTTAGATATAATGGTCATTCTAAAAGTAACTGATTGAAAATGGCTCTGTATGTGTTTCTTCAGGAGTCGGGCATCTACAGGCCTCCAGGACTGCTACCTCAGCGCCAGCAGAGCCACAATCAGGTCGTGGATAGTCGGGTTCCCTCTCAGCACCACCATCACATCAGCCCTCCTTTGCCCGCAACCTCCACCCGAACACCTGTAATTACCCCCAATGTTCCCATGTCCCAGTCCTCCAGCTCTATCAGCAGCTATAGCAACAGTAGCAGCTCTAGAGGTGTAACTCTGGCTGGTGTCTCCAAGGTGACCACATCCCCCCCTGCTGGCTGCTCTGTGAACAATGGCAGCAGTAACAACAGTTGGCAAAGAGGACGAGAGCCAGTAACCCAAACCTCCACCCGTGCCGTCATTAGCCCCACCTCTCAGCTGGGTGCTCTGCTACAACCAGGTTGTCAGAGAGGTCAAGCTCCCACTGCCAACCAGCCTCACCAACAGGGGCTGCCCAGACCACAGCAACAGGGACCCACCAAGTCCCAGCCCATGAAGGAGAAGACATCGTATTATCCTAAGGCTGGACTGGAGCAACATCCTGCATTTTCCTCATCATCATCTTTGTTCTCCTCAGGGCACCAGAGAGCAGGAGACAGTGTAATAACAAGCAGAGTCTCAAATCCACTTCCTCGCTCTCCTACTACATACTGCCCAGCTCCTCACTCCACTGTCAACTCTGCCCCTCAGCCATCCAATCCAACCCTATCCTCCAGACTGGGTCCTCAGCCAGACTCTGCGTTAACACGGGGGTACTCTCGGTCCCAGATTCGTCCGCCAGTTCCAACCTCTGTCCCCCAGTCCATCGAGGAGGCTCTAGACAAGCTTGATGCTGAACTAGAGGGACACATGCAAGCTGAGGAAAGGAGGAAGAGAGACAGAGAGGAGCAAGAGAGAAAAATAAGAGAAGAGGAGAGGCGGAAGAAAGAATGGGAAATGAGACAAAAGCAGGACGAGGAAAGGAAGCGGAAAGAGCTGGAAAAGAAGGAGGAGGAGAGGAGAAAGAGAGAACTAGAGCGAGAGGAGGAGAGGAGAAGGAGAGAATGGGAGAGGCAGGAGCAAGAGAGAAAGAGGAAGCAAGAAGAGGAGAGGAGGAGAAGAGAAGCGGAGAGGCTAGAGGAGGAGAGGAAAAAGAGAGAATGGGAGAGACAAGAAGAAGAGAGGAAAAAGCGAGAATGGGAGAAAAAGGAGCGGGAAAGGAAGAGGAGAGAGCGGGAGAGGCAAGAGGAGGAAAGGAGGAGGAGAGAAGCAGAGAGGGAGGAGCAGGAGAGGAAGAAAAGAGAACTGGAGAGGCAGGAGGAGGAAAAGAAAAAACAAAGAGAGCTGGAGAGAAAAGAGGAGGAGAAAAAGAGGATGGAGTGGAAGAAGGAGGAGGAAGCGTGTAGCGCAAAAGGCAAAGAACAGACTGCTATTGAAAATCTGGAGAGACTGCTCTCCAGCAGCTCCTCCAGAACACCCCCACCTCCTCGCCTCTCTTCTATTACTGCACCTCCTTCAGGTCCACCGCCCCCCAGTTCCCAGGCTTCACCCCCCTACCCCTGGCTAAGCCGTGGTGGTGTACTCCCCTGTCCACCGGGCCAAACGCCCACCACCACTACTCCTGTAGAAAGGCTGCGGCCGCCTCCTCTTACACCTCAGACTGAGTATGCCAGAGAAAAGCAGAGGCAGAGGGAGATGTGGAGCAACAATGGCGGAACGACATTCAGTCCCTCATCAACACACAATACCTCAGGGATGAACCAGCCGGTGTACCCCAACAAGCCCCCGGCAATGCAAGCCGCACCCAACCAATCCAAAGACTCAACCAGGGAGAGAGACAGCAGCCAACACTCTCTCCCTACCATGGCACTTAGAGAGCCCCCCAAACTGTATCAGGCTTTTCCCAGAGAAAACCCTCCACCACCACCTTTATCCTCCACCTCCAGCTCCACAGGGGGAATTCTCAACAAGCGGCTGACAGGAAGTGGTTTCGAAAATGCCAGCAGCAGTGGCACTGACTCAGACAGTGCTCAGTTTGAGGAGGAGCCCTCCGAGTTGTCCACACTCCTCCCTGATGGTCTGGCTAACATCATGGCCATGCTGGATGAGTCGATCAAAAAGGAAGAGGAGATGTATAACAATGAGAAGACTGGGTCCACAGGTCTCCTTGACAACTTCTCTCTTAGTGTCCAGCCTATCAAGAGCTACCTTTGTGCCCCAGACCTCATTCCAGCAACGAAGCATCAGCCCAACCAGGAAGACTTTGGATCCAATCCCCATGCTAGCCCTCCTGTGCTCAGCCGCCAAGGCTCTCTGGCATCCCCTTGCAGCCGGACATCCTCTCTCAACGAGGATGATGAGGACTACCTTAAACCTTCTCCAAATGTCTCTAAACACTCAATGGACATGGGAGTGGGAGTTGGAAACACCAATTACCGCCACAGTGACCTGGCTAAACTTTATGGCCTCCCTGAGCAGACTAAAAGTGAGGCTGATGAGGACGATGATGAGGAGGACTCTGAGACCCCATCTTGTTCACCACCACCCCAAAGACCTCACCTCCACCAAACAGGTGTAAACAGCATGTTCAAGTCCCTAGCAACAGTCCTAGAGAGCCAGAAGTATGCATACAGAGGTGGGCCTTTTGGGAGACCACCTCCATCAGCTCTGGTTGGGGTGAAATATTCCTCTTCACTGTCACTAGGTCCTGATATCTGCCGCCAGCAACAAAGTGGTTCTCCCACATCAGATTCAACCAATCCACCATTGAGTCCAGCTGTCCCACCTTTTAAGTCCTCTCCTCCTCTGCTGGAAGACAAGAAACTGAAAATAGAGGATGCTGACATCTGGAGAGATCATGGAGAAACCACAGAAGAAATGATAAACATGATCAAAAAAGAGAGTGTTCCTACCATAAAGCCTATTAAGGTGGTCAAGGAGGAGCAAAGGTTGAAAACCATCTCAGACTCTTCTCTGGACGAGTTGGGAAATAGCTGCGAGGTCCTGCTTGGCCGACAGTCACTTCCTAACAAGAACTCCCTTGATAAGCCGGACAGTCGTGGCAGACTGGAGGGCAGCCACAAATCTGAGAAAGTAAAGGAACACAGAGATAAAGACAAAAACAGAGACAGGGAGAGAGAAAGGGAGAAAGAGAAGAAGAGAAAGCACGGTCACAGCCACAGTAGCAGCAGGAAGCATGATGACAGAAAAGAAAAAAAGAAGCATAGAGAAAAGAGAGAGGAGATGGCCTTTTCCTCTTCTTCTTCATCATCATCATCATCATCTTCTTCTTCCACCCATTCCAGCTCCAGCCACAAGCGGCACAAGGATGGTAAGAGCCATAAGGAGAAGAAGGATCGCAGAATTCTTGGTGACCTCAACCTCCAGAGCAAAGAGGGGTCGGAGAAGAATCGGAGTCACTATGACACGGATAAAAAGAAACGCAAGGAAGCATCAGGTGCCAGCTCCACCAGTGAAGGGGAGCATGCAGAATGGACCTCAAGGAGTTCTGGAGAAAGATCTTCTGAGCATAAAAAAGGCTCTGAATCTGGTCCATTAGGTTCCACGGACTTCTTGAAACTGAAGGCACTGTCAGATGGGCCACCCAAGGAGCTGAAGATTCGCCTGATTAAAGTAGAGAGTGGGGACAGGGAGACATTCATTGCCTCTGAGGTGGAGGAAAAGAGAATCCCACTGGAAGAAATCAGCATCAAGAACACTGCCAGTGAAATCATCAGGTCCTGCAAGTAAGTGTACTGTGGAGGAAGACTTTTCTAAAAATGGATTTAATGTAAAATTTCATTGGGGATTTATGAATCTAAAAGACTGGGATATCAGAATGAGATTGGATGAATATGTGTTTAACAGAGTAAAATGTCCCACTCATGGGCACACAAGTAGTAATAGAAACCTGTGTATTGCACCCTCGTTTGCCTTTGTCAACATGTTCTCTTTTCTCCTGTTCTAGGGGGGCCAGGGTCAAAGGGAAGTTCAGAGAATCTTACTTGCTCCCAGCCTTCTCAGTAAAGCCCATCATGACTTCAGAGGAACCCATTCCTAGAGAGAAACTCAACCCTCCTACACCCAGTATCTATGTATGTCACTATATTTCTTCCATATATTAGTTTACTTTCAGTCTTTGGCCTTTGATGTGATACATGTGGGACACGCACATTTTATCCATGATTATACATGGTAGTAACAAATAGCTGAAATAAATCTACCAACAAAGGAAAGGTGAGAAACCACTTTATTGTTAAGTCATAAAGTGTGCAAATACATATTACAAATTCTTTAATGTCCATAACAGAAGACAAAATTGTCTTAACATAAGGGGTACACTGTAGACAGTTGACATGAAAATACAGCATCCCTAAACGAGCCTGTGCGCCCCCTTGTGGGGAATCACTGTGCAGGTAGACAAATAAGTTGAAACAGTTTGTGTTGCTGTGCACTAATATGATTTTTCTTCTCTGCAGTTGGAGAGTAAGAGAGATGCCTTCTCCCCTGTGCTGCTGCAGTTCTGTACAGACCCCAAGAATCCTGTTACTGTCATCAGAGGCCTGGCTGGATCTCTACGACTAAGTATGTTTGCACTTACTGACTGGTTAGAACATAACATGCAAAACTCATGGGAAGCTCTCTCAATACTTCTGGATTAAACACGTAGTGAATCTAGCCTTATGTGAGGCTTTTAAAATCAGTCTTGTGGAAACATATACTATGTATTTGCATTGTCACAGTTTGCATACAATTTCTCTCATCTTCACTGCTCTGTAGTCTGAGCAATCAGGTAACTCCCGCCTCACTCAAAAACATATCCCTAATGTTCCTTTCCATTGTTTTCAGACCTGGGGCTGTTTTCTACCAAGTCGCTGGTGGAAGCCAACGCAGAGCAAGCGGTGGAGGTGAGGACTCAGGTGCAGCAGCCTGCTGATGAGAACTGGGACCCCAGTGGGACAGGTCAGACATGGCCCTGTGAGAGCAGCCGCTCCCACACCACCATCGCCAAGTATGCTCAGTACCAGGCCTCCAGTTTCCAAGAGAGTCTCCAGGTACAGAACACCTCATACTATGACAATTTCTTTCTACTCTAACCAAGTCACCTCCCACTATACTAGTAAATACTATAGTGGGAGTTAGTTACTATTTATGTGACTGCATTCTGTGCTGCAATCCAGCTGATACACACGTGATCTGTGTCTTCAGGAGGAGAAAGGCAGTGATGAGGAGGAGGATGAAGATGATGAGAAGGAGAAGAAGCCATCCAACTGTTCTGATAATCCCAGCAAGGAAAGCTCTAAAGAAAGCACCAGGTACAGACTGTTTTAAAAAAATGCCAGGAAAAGGTATACTAACACACTCCAGTGTTTTATCATTTGTAATGCTTTAATATTTTCTTATTCCTCAGTGGTGAGCAGAAACCAGTCGGGAAGATCATTAAATTTGGTACAAACATCGACCTGTCAGATCCCAAGAGGTACAGTAGTACTTTATGAAACAATGTATGGTGGTCTTAATAACGGTGTCTGAGACCCACTAAATGTCTTTCCATGTGATCTCATATCATGTTCTGTCTCTGCTCAGGTGGAAACCCCAGCTTCAAGAGTTGCAGAAGCTGCCAGCTTTTATGCGTGTAGCATCCAGTGGAAATATGCTTAGCCATGTTGGACATACAATCCTTGGCATGAACACTGTCCAGCTCTACATGAAGGTTCCAGGGAGTCGGACACCAGGTAAAGCACACAGCACAATTTAAACAGGATCTGTTTGATTCTCAATAAAAATTTACTCTATATATGACAGGAGATTCTGTCCATATTCAACAGGTCACCAGGAGAACAATAACTTCTGCTCTGTGAACATCAACATCGGTCCTGGAGACTGTGAGTGGTTCTCTGTCCATGAGAACTACTGGCATGCCATCAATGACTTCTGTGAAAAGTGAGAAAATCTCAGAATGCAGGCTGACATCAATCAATTTGTAGCAGTATAATTACCAATATTACATGCAAGCCATAACAACTTATACTTTTTGTGTGCCCAGACATGGAGTGGACTACCTGACAGGGTCCTGGTGGCCAGTGCTGGAGGACCTCTACAATGCCAACATCCCAGTGTACCGCTTCATCCAGCGGCCTGGAGACCTAGTGTGGATCAACGCTGGAACTGTTCACTGGGTTCAGGCTGTGGGCTGGTGCAACAACATTGCCTGGAACGTTGGACCTCTAAATGGTAAGCTGTGCACCCTCTAGTGATCAGATACAGAAAGAATATTATGGAAAACTGTTTTATTCATCAACACTGTTTCATGTGCATCTGCAGCTTACCAGTACCAGCTGGCCCTGGAGAGGTTTGAGTGGAACGAAGTCAAGAAGGTCAAGTCCATCGTCCCCATGATTCACGTGTCCTGGAATGTGGCACGCACGGTCAAGATCACAGACCCAGACACCTACAAGATGATCAAGTGAGTACCCAGTTCAAACTAAAACAATTATTCCACCTTCATGCAGACTATAATGTGCAGTTTCTGTTAAAACTGCTAGAAAGGTTCATTCAACTTAATTGGCTTTTGGGTTATTAAATTGCAGTGCATTATTATGAGAGGCATTTGTATTATTTCTCTATTGTCATTAATATGAGGTAGGCAAAACATTACAAACATTCAACAGTGTCATGAACTGCAGCCTCCAAAATGATATACTAACATTACATATTGTAATCATAAACATAGCTATGAAAGCAGAATTTATTGCAGGGCTGCAGCAAGGGGCCCACTTAAGTCTGAGTTTTAATAATTAAAACTTTTGACAATTGCTTAATGTAAATGCTGGTCTCTTTACCCTCCTGCCAGACACTGCCTGCTGCAGTCTATGAAGCACATCCAGATCCTGCGAGACCAACTGGTGGCTGAAGGCAAGAAGATTTCCTATCAGAGTCGGGTCAAAGACGAGCCTGCCTACTACTGCAACGAATGTGATGTGAGTAGCTCTCAATCACTAAACCATAAAACGCTGTCTCTTTCAGTTTATTAGGTACCCCTATCTAAAACTAAGGCAGTTCAACAACCCTGCAATAAATCAAATGGTAGAAGTGTTTTTTTTCCACTCCGTTCATGGTATATTAATAAACGTGAACTACAACTTTATATACCCTTCAACAACAACATTAGGTACAGTTTCAACACCTCTCTGTAAAGTTCATTGTTGGCCTGTTGCAACAGCAGGGAGCAACCACTTTTCTTGGTATTACATTATTACTTTCTACTACACCCTGAATGTTTGTTAACCTGTTGTCTCCTCCGTGACAGGTGGAGGTGTTCAATTTGTTGTTTGTGACAAGTGAGAACAACAACAGGAAGACGTATGTGGTTCACTGTGAGGACTGTGCACGTCAGCGTAGCCCGAACCTGACCAACGTAGTGGTGCTGGAGCAGTACCGCATAGAGGAGCTCATGAACACATTTGACTCCTTCAACCTGGTGAGTAGAGACTTACCTCTTTTACTGCCTTGTCAGACATATGCCCAGTATCCAGGGGTGCCATCCATCTCCTACAAATTGAGGGTTCATTTACCACCTGAAACAAAATTAGTTGTCAGTTAAACTTTTTTTCATGCCACTCACACATTAATTTATTTGTTAGCTAATTTAGTCTGTTGTGTTTCTCATCTTACCAGGCCTCCTCCTCCCGGTGACAGAGCTCCCCTCCTGCATCTCCTCAGCCATAACCAAAATTCCTGCAAGCCAGGACAAAAGACACAGATTCACTTTGGTTTTCAACTTGCCCATTCATTATTTAAGATCATTTTTGCTACTACTGCTAATACTTGCCGAACAGCCAGTTGAATACGTTTACTCATCATTACTGTTTACAAAAAGAAATACCAAGCCGCCAATAAAAAAAATACCAGTTTACTCTCAGATGGTGCTTTCAAACAGAAACCCTGGCAACAGTGATGTTGAGAACCAGGGGGCAGTTGGTGCTGCCATTGAACAAACTGTGGAGGGTAGTTGATGGCTTCAATGGCGTGTTTCTGTCAGTACCAGAAAGAACTTTTTTTCTGTTGTTGTTGTCGTCTTGAATACTGAAATTTGTACAAGCTGTTTGCAATTTTGTGGGGTGCTGTCTTTTTTAAAATAATTTATTGTTTTGTTTTTCTAAACTAGATCAGCCTAGATATATACCACATTGGCCTTGTATTTAGAAAAGAGACAAAATGAAAAATACTAATAATAGAGATATGAACATTTTTCTAAAGCATTAAGAATTTTAAAAAAAATTGTTTGGAATGCTTCAAAACATACGGGTTTTAACGACTTTGGTTGTTTTAGGGGGGGATTTCATTTTTGTTCTTCAGATTCTTGTATGTGTTGTAAATCTTGTTTTTATCAATTATACTTTTATTTCCTCTGGATATTAATAATCAGTTGTCACACATCATCAGGTCTTTTTTGTTCATTGCTTCCATCTCTGTACGAACTATCTCTTTAAAAAAGAAAGAAAAAAATCATTGTCATCTGGTGTTTGTGTGTTGTACCTCTGATTGTTTTGTTCCGATATGCAGACTTAGTATTTCCTGGATTTTTTTTTTTTTGGCATTGTACATTTAATTTAAAAAGTTTCCTCTATTTATTGGATATCAATGTTCTCTCTTTTTTTAATAGGGTTGTACAAGTTTGCGATTTTTTTTATTTTATTTTTTATGGTGACCGATTGCTCTGTAAGAACTGAAATGTTGGGGTTGTGTGTCCGCGGGAGTGGAGGCTGCTGTTTCTCTGGTGCTTGCCTCCCACGACTCCTGCATTTTTCTCCTGATATATATTAAATGATATCTTTATCTTGAATATAACGCCACCTTTCCTGTAGAAGATAGGCACACTGCTCACGTAGAGAAGATGACTAATGGAATGCTGTGTTTGTATGCTCATTAAGGAAAAAACAAAACTACTTTTTCCAAAGTGTTTTGAGAAACGGTAATTTTTTTTATTATGTAGGGGGCTTTTAGACAAGATTTTAATGATTTTATGATATTATCTGTTGAATATGATAACGGGATAGATGGTGCTAAATGTTCTCTTTGAACAACCTTTTTTCTGTTTGTCTTCTTAAAATGAGAATTCTATTTTTCCTGTTGCAATATTACCTTAACCTTTTCCTTCTCTTTGTGGTCATTTATTTATAACTGCACTGTTTAGAGAATTCACACAGACATACTTGCAGACACACACACACACCAAACTGAGCCAGACATGTCTTAAACACTTGTGAATTTGTGTGACATTACTATGACTATTAATAAACGCTTTTTGATAAATCCAGAAGTGAGTGGATTCATCTGAATTTCTTCTGTTGGCCTGCTCCATCTCATCTGCCAGTAAGACTAGTAGATAAAATCCACCTCTAGACCTCAAATCAGCAGCCCTCTATCAAAGCAACAACTGAACTCAACACACCAAGAAAAGCATAACAAAGGTCTACCAGCTCTTATCTCATATATGTTAGGGCCTAGGTGTAATGATTTGAACATAAAACTGCAACATACAAAGAAGTGAAGGGGTCTGAAAACCTTCTGGATGCACTCTATATACACATACTGTGCAGACGTTTCTGACACTGAAAGTGTGGTATAATGAATAGTTCTTATTTATCAATGAACATCATACAAAGTGCAATAACTAGAAAAAAACTCGATCAAAATTTGGTTTAACCACCGTTTGCCTTGAAACATCACGAAATCTCCAAGATACACTTGTGTGGATTTAGGCTTCTGCCTATTGATGTAATCCTAGACTGACTCCATGATGCTGAGTTCGTGTCACTGACACACTGTCAAATTAATTTGGGACAGATCAGACACCTTCCTGATGGTACTGCATGATGAACTTACACCTTGCATCTATTTAACCTCTACTGCTACAGTAGCAAGTCATATCCCTCGGCTGTGACAATATTTGGCACAGCTTTGTCACTCATATCCTCTACACTGAATTTGCTATTGTTAGATATGCGCGTGAGAAAATAAGGGTTGAGTCGATAGAAAAGTTTCCATTTGGACATCAGCATCCAGGGTAAACTAAGGAAGGAGATTGTACAAGCGGCAAAACTTCACAGATAGCAGAGCAGGAAATAGCAGGGAGCAGTAACAAGACTGCCCAGACTTCAGTTTCCTTTGTGAGAATTCAATAGAGTCAAAAAAGACATTTAAACCTTACACAAAAAGCATTTCATTAAAGCTTGTTTTAAGTAATGACAAACTTCACTTGCCACAGATTAGTGAGTGAGAAGCTAATCATTCATTGCTTAGTTCAAACTAATCATCCTGTGCCTCTGGGTATAAACTTAGTTTGTCAATATTTATATCCAAACTCTCAGCTTTTCTTTAACAGTTACTCCCCTTGTAAAACAAAGGCAGTCGATACAATTGTTCATCCATGTTTCTGAAGACCAAGCATTAATGTCTCGTTATTTTGTAAGAAATTGTTTTACTGGATCAAATGAAAGCTCATTTTACTGTATTCCAATAAAATAATACATTTCTAGGATCATAAATGTTTAATTTAGTTTCAATAAGATAAGACTAATCTTTAAAGAAGGGTGCAATTTTCTAAGGAGAGCGGTCTTGAGAGCGGTCAGTGACCCTGCTTTTATAAAACTCTTCAGAGTTCCCAGACAGAGTGACTGAGAATTAGCAAGTCCTCAGGTCAAGTTAGGGACCAAGGTCAGCAGAGGGACAGAGCATTAATGGACAGACTGAAGGAAATCCTGCTTCAAACCACACAGGAAGACAACCTCCATCCGTCTGTCTATCCACCCTGCTGCAGTCAGGTGATGAGAGGATCAGCACACTTTCCTATGCAAAGACAAAATACTTCAGCGGTCCAATCACCACCACATGGTGTAATCATGATGGACAAAACTTTGAAGTTTGTTTATGCTGCTCTTGTAAAGCATGAGATGAAAGACCAAATAGTAACTATTTCATCTGTAATGACAAGTTTCCCAAAGGAGTGTCCATGTGAACTGTTCTGTCAGCACTGACATAACAGCAGCACAAAGTCAAAGACTGTAACGTTGTAATGCTGACAATGAAACGATACACATCTATTAAAATACAAGTCCATATACAAATATGTCAGTGACTACCTCACCCTTTACTGTAAACCATCATGCTGTGTGTAAAAACATTGTTATTTTAGACCTGTATCTTGCTGTGAAATGATGGAACAATCTCATGGGCCTGTAAAAAGAAAAAAGGGGGCTGCATGGGGACCAAAGGAGGGCTGGAAGTAAATAAACATTTCAAGCTCAAAGCAGAGGAAAACGGGTAGAAAATCTGCATCAGACAAGACTAATTATTGAGTTTATGCTCTGATCTTATCATTTAACTGATTACCGTCTTCCACAATCTTTGTTCTTCTTACTCCATCCCCCTGTTCTAACCCTGTATTGCAGAGGATCTGAGCTTTAATCTAAATCACATCTGCTGATAATGTACGTGTATTTCATGATACAATGTAAACAGTCCAGACTGACGTCTTCTATTTGGCTTCAGCACATTTTGTATGTGTTGTAAAGCTGTCAGCTGTTTATCTTACTAGACCTGATGTTTGACCTCTGCTATAGTGCATCACCATCTAAACAAACATCATGTCTTAGCCTACATAGGAGTCAATTGCAGCGGGATGTAAACGTGATTTTGTTATTCAGTCTTAATCTTCTAATAATAAATACTAACAAATCTCTTCCCAACAAAGATTTTTTAACCAAAACTAGAAAGCCCAATGCTCAGCTTTGTCAAGCCCTAACAACAGGATGTTTTTAGAGCAGCAAGGTAACACAGAGAGAGACAATGTCCTTCAAGAGGAGGAAACAGGCCGATGACGCTGTTTCCTCTACTTAAAATGCCATTAAGCAAAACCCTTTCAGCTCAACAGGTGTTAATAATTTGTAGCCAATTTCCCTACAGGAATTAATAATTGTGCTATTTTAAGGGGAAAAGGTTTATGTAATTTAGCAATGGTTAATTTAATATATTTAGTACATTAGTATATTTACCCAGAACAAACAACATTGGTTGAAAAGATCAAGTCCCTCTGCAGCACAGTGGATCACATTCTGCAAAATCTGATTTACTTAAATCTGCATTAATTCAATCGTTTTCTTAGACCATTATGGAGCCTTTGTCAGTAAGCATTCTATACATGTTTTTAAGCCTTACTATACTATGATGTCTTTTCACATTTGTATGCCTTACTATAACATTTAGTGCTTTACTATAATATGACATTTTTTTACATTTTAATTACGATAGTGTCATTTTATGCCTTCCTATACTATGTATTTTTTGACATTTTTAAGCCTTACTATACTATGATGTGTTATGCCTTACTATACTGTGTCGTTTTGACATTTTTAAGCTTTACTATACTATGACGTTTTATGCCTTACTACACAATAACTGTGTTTGACATTATCATGCCTTACAATAGTATAACATTTAGTGCCTTAGTATATTATTACGTTTTATGCTTTAGTATACTATGACGTTTTATGCCTTACTATACTGTGACGTTTTTGACATTTTTATGCCTTACTATACTATGACATTTAGTGCCTTACGATACTATGAAGTTTTATGCCTTACTATACTGTCGTTTTTTGACATTTTTGTGCCTTACTATATCATTTAGTGCCTTACTATACTGTGATGTTTTTTGACAGTTTTATGCCTTAATATACTATGTTGTTATTTTGACATTTTATGCCATATTATATACTATGATGTTTTTTTTACGCCTTACTATACAATGACGTTTTATGCCTTACTGCACTGTGTCGTTTTTGATATTTTTAAGCCTTACTATACTATGATGTTTTATGCCTTAATATACTATGACGTTTTTTGACATTTTTTGGCCTTACTATACTATGTTGCCATACTGTACTATGACGTTTTTTGGTATTTTTAGACCTCACTTTACTATATCGTTGTATTCCTTACCATACTATGACGTTTTTATGACCTTTTATGCCTTAATATACTACGATGTTTTCCTGACGTTTTATGACATACTATACTATGCCGTTTTTTGGCATTTATATGCCAAATTATACTATAATGTTTTTTGACATTTTTAAGCCTTACTTTACTATGTCGTTGTATCCCTTGCCATAGTACGATGTTTTTATGACCTTTTATGCCTTAATATACTATGTTTTTTTGATGTTTTATGCCATACTATAACATTTAGTGCCTTACTATACTATGTCGTTTTATGCCTTACTATACTGTGACGTTTTTTGACATTTTTATGTCTCACTATAACATTTAGTACCTTAATTTACTTTGACGTTTCTTGACATTTTTTTGCCTCACTATACTATGTCGTTTTATGCCTTAATAAACTATGATGTTTTTCTGATATTTTATGCCATACTGTACTATGACGTTTTTTGGTATTTTCAGACCTTACTTTACTATATCATTGTATCCCTTACCATACTATGACGTTTTTATGACCTTTTATGCCTTAATATACTATGATGTTTTTTTTGACATTTTATGCCATACTATACTATGACGTTTTTTGGGATTTTCAGACCTTACTTTACTATATCATTGTATCCCTTACCATACTATGACGTTTTTATGACCTTTTATGCCTTAATATACTATGATGTTTTTTTTGACATTTTATGCCATACTATACTATGACGTTTTTTGGCATTTTTATGCCTTGTCATAGGCATGTATTTTGACATTTTGATGCATTACTATAGACAATGTGGTTTATAGACATTTTTATGACTTACTATACTGTGTCGGTTTATGCCTTACTATAATATGTGGTTTTTTGAAATTTTTATGCCTTACTGCACTGTGTCGTTTTTGATATTTTTAAGCCTTACTATACTATGATGTTTTATGCCTTAATATACTATGACGTTTTTTGACATTTTTTGGCCTTACTATACTATGTTGCCATACTGTACTATGACGTTTTTTGGTATTTTTAGACCTCACTTTACTATATCGTTGTATCCCTTGCCATAGTATGATGTTTTTATGACATTTTATGCCTTAATATACTATGATGTTTTTCTGACGTTTTATGCCATACTATACTATGACATTTTTTGGCATTTTTATGCCATATTATACTATGACGTGTTTTGGTATTTTTAGACCTTACTTTACTATGTCGTTGTATCCCTTGCCATAGTACGATGTTTTTATGACCTTTTATGCCTTAATATACTATGTTTTTTTGATGTTTTATGCCATACTATAACATTTAGTGCCTTACTATACTATGTCGTTTTATGCCTTACTATACTGTGACGTTTTTTGACATTTTTATGTCTCACTATAACATTTAGTACCTTAATTTACTTTGACGTTTCTTGACATTTTTTTGCCTCACTATACTATGTCGTTTTATGCCTTAATAAACTATGATGTTTTTCTGATATTTTATGCCATACTGTACTATGACGTTTTTTGGTATGTTTAGGCCTTACTTTACTATGTCGTTGTATCCCTTACCATACTATGACGTTTTTATGACCTTTTATGCCTTAATATACTACGATGTTTTTCTGACGTTTTATGCCATACTATACTATGACGTTTTTTGGCATTTTTATGCCATATTATACTATGACGTTTTTTAGTATTCTTAGAACTTACTTTACTATGTCGTTGCATCCCTTACCATACTATGACGTTTTTATGACCTTTTATGCCTTAATATACTATGATGTTTTTCTGACGTTTTATGCCATACTATACTATGCCGTTTTTTGGCATTTTTATGCCAAATTATACTATAATGTTTTTTGACATTTTTAAGCCTTACTTTACTATGTTGTTGTATCCCTTACCATACTATGACATTTTTATGACATTTTATGCCTTAATATACTATGATGTTTTTATGACGTTTTATGCCATACTATACTATGACATTTTTTGGCATTTTTATGCCATATTATACTATGACGTTTTTTGGTATTTTTAGACCTTACTTTACTATGTCGTTGTATCCCTTGCCATAGTACGTGGCAGCTCGCCTCTTTGTTGTAAGAACATTTGTCTTTGTGTGCAACAGTAAGATAGCAGAGAGTGGTCGCTTTAGTTTTGCGACAGTTCTGCTTGTCGTTAATTTTACTGATGCAGGACGCAAGGCACCTGCACCAGATATACCGATGTATTCCAGTCAGGAGTCCCTGGTGTGTACAAAGGGCAGCACCAGGAGTCTTGTCAACAATAAAGGCAGCTACGTGTGCATCTGTTCAAAGTGGCTTATGAGAGAGCAGAGAGGACGAGTGTGTCCAAATTGATGAGCTCGAAGAACCAAGCAAAGCGAGTCACGAAGACATCCGAGACGACCACAAGCCACACGGGGAACTTTGATTTCAAAACGATGAGATCATGAGCGAGGCGATATCAGGACAAGAAACTGTTGAAAAATTATTCTTTGGCCACATGCTGAAAGCTGTCTTTTTTTAAAAAAAATATGCCGACTACAATGCACTTAATGTACCAGCTGCACTTAGAACCAACAAAAGCTCAAACAGTGTTTCTCAGGCAGGGTGATCATGGATTAATAGGACACAAAATAATAAATAAACACAAACACAAAGTGCACAGTTAGTATGCGGCCGTAACAAGCGAATGAGTAAAAGTAAGGCCTATAAAATATACCAAAAAACGTCACTAGCTTACAGTATATGGCATAAAATGTCAGAAAAACATCATAGTGTAGGTAAGGCATAAAAGACATAATATTAGTTAAGGCAATATAAATGTTCTATAGTATGGCATCTAAAACGTCAGAAAAATCCAAGTCTATAGTTATTACAGGCATAAAAGGTCATATAAAACATGCATACTATAGGCAATAGGGATACAAACGACATAGTAAAGTAAGGTTCTAAAAAATACCTAAAAAACGTCATACGCTATAGTATGGGCATACAAACATCAGAAAAAACATCTCAAGTATATTAAGTGCATATAAAGTTTTCATAAAAATCGTCATTACAGTATGGTAAGGGATGCAACGTGACATAGTAAAGTAAGTCTAACAATAGCTAAAAATCTCATATGTATATATGGCATAAAAATGCCAAAAACGTCATAAGTTCATAGAGTATGCATAAAACGTCATGAAAAAATCGTAGTATATTATAAGGCATAAGAAGGTCAATAAAAACGTCATACTATGTGCAAGGAATCTAGGCTTGTGGATTAATAGCTATTGTGTGAGGCGATAAAGAAATGCCATAAAAAAAACGTCATGGTTATAGTATGGCATAAACTTATCAGAAAAACATATGTAGATTATATTAAGCAATAAAAGGTCATAGAAAACCATCTATACTATACTTATTGGCAAGGGGAAGTACAACGGACATAGTAAAGTAAAGGTTCATAAAATAATACCAAATACAACGTCATTTAGTATAATAGGGCATTACAAATGCCCAAAAAAACTCATGTATATGTATTGGCAAAAACGTCAGAAAAAATCGTAGTATCATTAAGCATTAAAAGGTCTAAAAACATCGTCACTATGCGAAGGGATACAACGACAGAGCCTAAAGTAAGCCGTCTAAAATTACCAAAATACCACGTCATAGTATAATTATGGCAATAAAACATTTTGCCCAAAAAATGTCATAGATTATTAGTATGGGTCCATGAAAAACCCGTTCCAGGAAAAAAAATCATTTATGTATATTAAGGCATAAAATGTCATAAAAAACATCGTTCCTAGTGCCAAGGGATGTTTACCCAAACGACATCAGTAAAAGTAAGGTCTAAAAATACCCAAAAAACTGCCATTCCAGCCGCTGTGTAATATAGGCCATAAAAAATGGCCAAACCGTCATTAGTGATAGTGATGGCCCATAACACCGTCCAGAAAACCCATCAATAGTATATTAATGGCCATATAAAGGTCATTAGCAAAACGTTTCCGTCATAGTCTAAATACA